>NC_056747.1:497586228-497601228 GCF_019279795.1 Protopterus annectens | reverse complement strand
GTTTATATATATATATATATATATATATATATATATATATATATATATATATATATAAATCATTTATCTCTTTCTCTCTCTCACACACACAGGTTGAAGATGTAGGTAAGTGTGTTTTATGGGTTTTGGGTAGGGGCTTTAGTGTGTGTCTGTGTGTTTTGTTAGTGTGATGTGTGTGTGCGAGGGGAATGTAGCTTGTGTGGTGGTGTCTTTGTGGGTTTGTTTGTGTAGTGCGACCTCGGAGTTAGTATATTTAAATGGGGGGTTGTTGGGGGCTTGTATGTAGGATAAGTGTCTGTGTATGTGAAGGGAGGTGTATGTTTGTGTTTGTGTCTGCGATATGTTTAGTGTAGAAGTCGCGATTTTAAGTTTCGTGCTTCTGGGGTTTCGAGTTTATGGATTTCAGCTTCATGGTCTCGAGATACTGAAATTCGAGATTTCAGTATTTCAAAATTATGAAGTGAATCTATATATATATATATATATATATATATATGCATATATCTATTCTTAAGCAATACATTTACTAAGTTAAGGCTGTATAATTCATATGTTCATATTGGAGATATTAGACATATGGTGGTTAGCACTGTTGCCTCACATCACTTATTTCTCCTCTTTGTTTCTCAGCTGGTGTGACTTGATTATGGAGTCTGCTCCTGTGAAGTCTGTTCATAGGCTCACAGATAACTACTCGGCTGGTTGCCCCGTGGGCCTTTTTGAGGCTAACTAATTTCCCCTTTTGTGCTCAAAATAACATCTCATTTGGTTATCAGCTGGCCTTACCCATCCCATGGCTGATAATTATATAGTACCCGTAATGAGAATAACTAGGATCATACTATAGAGAAGTTGAGGGGATTCATGCAAGGGATAAAGCATTTAAGAGCTGCATCTGTCCATTAAGTAGTACAGGGGGTGGTCCTGGAGTATATTTTCTGTTTTTCATCATTATATCTAAGTTGCACTTGAAAATGTGCAAGGATGAATTCTGTTTTATGTGGATGGAGAGTCTCTTCCATATCAGTGACATCCTCTGTGATATATACATGCCCCTCCAAACCATTCTGTTGATGTTGGAGAAGAGGTTTAGATACCTAGACTGACTATTTCTGATTCTGTTTGACTTGCTGATGTGGAGTAAATCCATCAGTAATGGGTCAGAAGATTCACTGTATGCCAGACACAGGTCACCACTTTGCATTCTGTAGGATACCAGGTGTAGTGACAGGGCTTTGAGTTGGTCCATGTAGGACATGTTGTTTAGGCCTTATATCCTTTTAGTATCCAGTTGTGTGTGTATAGACAGATACATGACAAAAGGGGCATTATATTCAATGACTGGCCTAATGAGTACTGAGTAATTGGGGACAATGATATCCCTAGATATAGGCACAATCCCTTTGTTTACAAACTGTGAAACATAAAATTACTTTGTTACAAGAATAGAGACATGTTGGACAAAAGTTAGGTCACTATTCAGATAAATTCCAAAATCCCAAACAACTGGGTCATCTCTTGGGGCTGTATTGTCAGTGTGGTAGCTCCCTGGGGTGGATGACTTCCCAAATGATAGAATAATACATTTTTAGCATTTCATTTCAGACCATGATTTTGACACCAGTTATTTATTTAAGACAAACCTTCCTGCAGGATGGCTACAAAATGTGGAAATTCATTGACTGCTCCTAGCTTTCAGTCATCTGCAAACTTAGTCAACCAGAGCCCTTTGGTGTTGACTTTTACCTCATAAAAGTAGATGCCAAATAGGAGAGGTCCCAGTACAGGACTGTTGGTACCATGTGCCCACATGGGTCTTTGCTGGAGTGCTCTTGGGACTGTTTTCCTCAGATAACTGTGTATGTGTTTGTCTCCTGAGATGGGTTGGCATCTCTTTCAGTAGTAGTTAATCAACCTCGCAATTACTGAATCCTGGGAAAGGCTTCATATTCTCCATGACACTGACCTGGTATAGACAAGTAATGTAAAAATGAATTCATAGAGTTTACTGCCCTCTGTATAACTAGAGGGTACACACTGCTTGAATATAATGCCTTATATAGTTCAGCGTATTGCTGGTCTTCTCATGTCTCTTAGTTTTGTACTTAATCTTATCTCTAGTTACCTCTAATGTTAAATTGCAAGTTCTTTTGAAAAGCAGTGATCATCATAGTGCAGTCATTAATATTTTAGTGTCGATATCTACTCAATTTCTGCTTGTTATAGCACCCCAAAAAAGATGTCATTGTAGATACTGTAAAATGATTTGTGTGTAGCAGCAAGTTGTTGAGTGTAACCAAAATCAACTTTCTTATTTCAAAGAGCAGTCACTTAAACATTCATTAATACATCATCACATATGTTCATTTCATGTGTAAGGTGTCCAGCTGCAAGAAAAAAGTTAACTCAGGATCTATCGATGGAATAAGACTCTTGTGATGTTGCAATTAGCCTGCTAAAATAGTAGCTTAGTTTATATACTAATTTAGGTAGTGCTGGTTCAATATGGCCAGTATTCACAGCCATTTTCACAAATGCTTTAAAGAATTTGGGAGCGAGCCCAAACAGGTGCAGTTTAGTCATGATTCATAGAGGCCATTTATGCCAGTTTGTAGTGTCTTCGAATGTAGTTATGCAAATCAGTAGATATTGAGATGGTAATGAGAAGTGAGGTAAATGTTCATAAGCTAATTAAGACTATTTTACACCATTTGCAATTCATAGACAAATTTTTCCACTTTCTTGTGCTTGTCTCAGATGTGCTATAAAAGGGGAAGCATTGCCAAATCTATCAAAGTTGCAACTGGCAAAAATGCTCTCTTCCTGCGAACTTTGCTATTTCTAGGTCAGAGTTAATTGTGTTTGCCAGACCAAAACCATTTGCATCCTGCGGACTTTGCCCACCAAGAAGGGAAAAACATAAGGAAAGTATAACTTTGATAATCAAAAAATCCTTTATAGGTTAAGAGTAGACCGAGATTATAAGGGTCGTATTGGGCATGTTTGACTTCATAGGGGCAGTAGAAGAATGCATGGACTTCCTATTGCTGTGGACAATAGAGTATGTATAGCCCTCACTATACTTGGGACCTTCCAGAGACACAGGAATCTCACATGCGTCTGCCTCAAGGATACAGAAGGACTTCCTGGATATAGTCTTATGTATGAATCAGTACACCTATTTTGCAGATATCACCTCAGGCCCAAGCTCGGACTATACATCTCTTTTATGGGATGACACATTCCATGAAATACTCACTATGATAGATTTCACCTGTCTTGCATTTACAACCCTTCCCGGTCCACAGGGTGATTGGTACCAAAATAATAAGAGCTTCCATTCCATCAGTTGCCAGGTACTGTGTGATGCATGGGGGTGCATCACCAATATCTCTGCTCAGCATCCTGAGAGTGCACATGACTCCCATAGCTGGCACACTAGCTCACTTTACCTCCTCTTCTTGTTAGTAAGCTGAATTTTTTTCCTTTTTTTTTTGAGTATTTATTCATAGTAAACTTAATTGCTCTATATTATTTTGCATTTTCTTATTTTATCCCCCCTCCTTTTTTTTTAGAGGATGCTGAATATCGATTAGAGCTATGGGTCATGACTGTGGTGAGAAATTCATCTGGAGCTGCGGAGGAGGAATATAGGACACCCCTGTCCCAAACCCATCTTGTGATTGAGAGCCTCTTGAAGAGCCATTTCAGGTGTCTGGATGAGTCAGAGGTGCCCTTCAGTATGACCCAGCTATTGTGTGTAGGATGTTCTGCATAATATGATTATTCACAGGTCTGGTGGTGAAATGACTCATGCTGACACTGCACCTCTCAGTTCTAGTCCCACTTTGACTAATGATGACCAGCTGACAGCAGTAGTAAGGGACCGCATGCTACAGGCTCATGCACGGCATGCTTCTAAACAGGTTTAGAGGTGGCATTTCATCCAGAACTATGGACCAGGGCATTCAGGTCAGTGTTTCCTTTCTTGGTAAAAAAAACACACAGAGTATAATTGATGCATGCAGTGATATCTGACGGCATTGCTATGTGGTGCATGGTCTACTGTCACTGTTCATCTGACATCCTGTCCCATTTTAAAATAATTTTTTATTACTAGATGTTTGCCTGAGTGTTTACTGACTACTGTGCAGTAATTTTGTAACACAGCAAGTCAATAAATGTCAACAGTTGCATACACTGTATTTAATAATTTATTTACTACGTAATAGAAAGTGATACTGGCCATATTGAAAAATTTAAGTTGACATTTATGTGTAGACAATTATGTTGCACTGCACATTAGATTTCTTTCCTGTCATTTAAAATAATCATGACATCAGAAAATGTCTTCATTGGGCAGTGATTAAGGTGTACTGGCAGCAGTTAAATGTATACATCAGGATAATTATTTGTGTTTTATTTTTGTATGGTGTAGTGGACCTGAAAATGTTTCCTCATTGCTGTTGTAATTTCTTATATAACTGTAACATAAGAAATGGTAGTGCATGTATCATTGTATCACTGTTTGTTTATGAACTGAAGAGATGTACATAGACTCCCCTCCTCCCCAGAATCCAGTTGCTTTTAAACAGAAATTTTAATTATTCCAATTCCAGAGTATGGTGAAAGTAATAGCTGGAAAGGAAATAACTTCACATGTATGCCCTCAAAACCCCCAACAAAACCTTATTTCCAGTACACAGACATATTTATCAATGAATGTAAGTCACAGTAGCTCCAGCTGAAACAAGTTGTACACATCTCCTACTGATATCTGGAGGATGGGCTACCATGAGAAGTGTAAGGTGAGTTATTCCAATGGTGTGATCTAGAGGAGGAAGGTGATCTTACTGTCAGTGAGCTGACACTGCTGTGTGCCTGTGACCTTGACCTGGAAGGTGAGGTTCTCCTAGGTGTAGATGACTGTTGACATGGCCTGTGAGAAACGTGTTGGGATTGCTGTTAGTACTCACATTACTGTCTTGAGAGCCAGTGTTAGTATCATTTGATCTCTTCTCATGTGTCCCATCAGTACCCCATTCCTTTCCCCTGATAAAACTGAGTCTGGTTTGACTGTGGTATGTCCTAACCAGTGTATGAATGGAGGCTGCAACCAATGCCTGGTGTACCACCATACTGTGCATCCGTGACTCCATTGATTTATCCCTGCTGTCAGCTTTTGAACTAGATTCATGTTTAACTATGTCATGACACATTTCCTGTTGTGCTGACAATGCTTATGTGTTTCCTGAGAGAGTTCAAACTAATTTCTGCATCTGGCATCTCTTTGTAATGTTGTCACTGTGGGCAATGTGGCCTCAGACTGCCTGCCTTCATCCTCAAACTGTTCTTCTGCATTTGAAGAAACTGTATGTGTAGGTTTGTTTTTGCTATACAAGTGTGAGTGGAATGTCAGCTTGTGTTTGACTTTATGATGCAGTGTCACTTTCTATATAGTTACTAATATGTTGTAAGGTGAAAGAGCCTGTTATTAAACTCAGAGACTGCCTGCCACTTCCTTCATCATCATCAACATTCGTTCTACTACTGACATCATTTATTTATTTAATATTTGTTTACCAGGAAAATCTGACTTGGAACAAAGTCAGTTTTCAGGGGAGGCTCAGGGAGAAACACTCCAGACACGTCTTTGAAATGTGGGATGAAACGAGAGCACCCAGAGAAAACCCACATGAATGCAGGGAGGACATGCAGACTCTGCACAAAAGGCACTCCAGCTGAGAATCAAACCAGAGAACCTCTTGCTGTGAGGCGACAATGCTAGTACTGCACCATTGCGCCATCCATCATCCATAAGTAATGGTACAATTGAACTGTTAGTTTCTGATGCTGAGTCTGTAAAAGAAATAATTGCAGCACGTTAATCACAGTGCAACAGAATACAGCATAACATGTTGCCACAATGGACCCCAGAAACTATCGCCCCATAAGCCTGACTAGTCTGGTCTGTAAAGGTATGGAGCGTATTATCATGGAACTCGTAAACAAAGACATTGGGAGCCTCCAGACACTGGACCCTACCCAATTCGGCTTTGTTAAGGGCAGATCTTGCCTCTTAAACCTAGTTAATTTCTTTGAAACAGTTACCAAAGCCATAGATGAGGGCAAGGTAGTCCACACAGCCTACCTGGACCTCGCAAAAGCCTTCGACACAATACTCCACTCAGGCATCATAAATAAGCTTACCAGCTTAAATATCAACCCCTATATCACAAGATGGGTTGCAAACTGGCTCAGAGATAGAACCCACATGGTCAGAATCGCAGGTGCCATGTCCGAATCCAAACCAGTTACAAGTAGCCTCCCACAGGGCTCAGTTCTGGGACCTCTCTTGTTCGGTATATACTTCTCTGAAGTTCAGGCTAACATGGGGGGATTATGGCTGACAAAGTTCGCAGATGACTGCAAACTGGGGGTCATAATTGAATCTCCAGCTGACACAAGCATCCTCCAAAAGGGTCTCACAGAGACAGATGCTTGGTGCCAGAGCCACGGCCTCAAGCTAAATGCAAAAAAGTGCATAGTCATCCCCTTTGGGAAAAACAAGGTGCCCACAAATTGCCACATAGGTGGTAATCCATTAAGTACGGAAGAAGTAATTAGAGATTTGGGGACCAACGTAGATAGTAATCTCTCCTTTGATAATCACGTTGCCAAAGTGGTTAGAAAGACCTTCTATATAGCCCACCTTATCACAAAAGGGTTTGCATCTAGCTCAAGAGAGATCATTGTGCCCCTCTACTTATCACTCATCAAGCCCATAATTTAATACAATGCCCCTTTTGGGATGTACCTTACCCAACACCTGCAGCAACTGGAGAGACCCCAAAAGTACCTCACCAAGAGGATCATGGGCTACAAACAGATGTCCTATGCAGCTCAACTAAAGAAACTCCAGCTCTACTCAGTTGCTTACCACCTACTCAGAGGTGATCTATGCCTGACGTACAAAGCCATGTCAAACCCAGAATTAATGGACATGCTCCACCTCAAAAAATCCAAGTCCCTTAGAGCTACTCGCTCCAGGGACCTAAACCTCAGCACAAAAATAAATAGGACATGCTGGAGGGACAGATTCATTTCCCAGAGGCTCCCCTCACTCTGGAATAGAATCCCAATTCATGTTAGACATAGCCCCTCGCTGACCCTCTTCAAGCGAAATCTGGACACATGGATGGGAAATCGCAAATTCACCCCTGGGATCTCTTCTGTGTCCCTGCTAGACAGAGGCACAGTAAACTAATCTTAAAAGGGTACCTTCTGTGACCTACTTTACAGAGGCACAGTAGGCTAATCTAATAGGGAGGCGGAAGCCAAATACACTCTGGCTAGGCTTATAAATGCCCTAGGGCAGATAGCCTAGTATCTTCCTATGAACCTATGTTAATTGCAAATGCTGCTACAGACTTTGGCTTGATGGAACAGTGCCCACCCCACCTCTAATTATTCCAATTGCACCATCTTCTGTGTCAAAGTCATCCCCATGGATGGACAGAAGTTTTTCATCATCTGATATTAAATTAATAAGATTTGGAGCCCCCCTCAGAACTGATCCTGAAAAATTGCATTCTTCCTGGCCTTACTCATAGTATGGCCTACCATATTATTTGCCCTTTTCTTGCACTGTGTTAAAGATTTGTTTCTGCCTCCAACACCATTGATCAGAGGCCTGGAGAGAGAGGATCCAGACACATGTCTTTGTAACGTGGGAGGAAACCGGAGCACCTGGAGGAAACCCACATGAATGCAGGGAGGACATGCAGACTCCGCACAGAAGGACCCAGCCAAGAATCGAACCAGAGAACCTCTTTCTGTGAGGTGACAACACTACCACTGCACCACTTGACATACCATTGTCTGTATGACATCAGCAGTTAAAGTATAAACCACTGATCTCCTATTCCTACCACCAACATAAATAAAAAAATAAGCAACTGAAAGCACTATAATTATCAGTCATGCAATAATATTATTAAATGCAAACTATTATTCAAACCGTATTGCAAATGGTCTTTAAAACATTATGACAGCAACTATTAATTTCCCTCTAATAAGTATTAATTTATAAACTTTTTTTTACTTTTTGATGTCTGAAGGATCATAACAAATTTGCTACCTATCTCAGCTATATGCAAGTCAGTATAGAACAGCTCAACGGTGCAACATAAATTCTGGAGGATTTACACATTTAGTATCTAAATTAATTTATATGCATGTCTATGAATCATAGAATTATGCAAACGTTTGAAGTATATTATCGTATTCCAGATTTCTGCTAATTGTGAATGCGCATCATGCAGTACATGAATATATCTGAAACAGCAGTGGAAATGCTGCAGAAGTTTACAAACAATGCAGCACTCCCCAGCAATGCAAAGCTGTTTGCAGAGATGCACTACTTGAACTAAATTAGCCAGTATAAGAATATACTTGTAAAATTCAAAATGGAGTCATCGGATTGTCAGGTTGAAATCAATCTGAAGGATAATCTTGCTCATCCAACACTGTATGTCACACCCTAACAAGTGATACATATCTAAAAGTCCTAGAAATGTTTCACATTACTACTGACATTTATTTCCATTACCTTACAGGTGAGAAAAAAGGAATAGGTTCCACTTCACAGCATAACACCTTATGCTGTATAATAAGACAAAAAATGTAAATTTTATCAAAAAATGTTACTATTAATACTTATTATTATAGATAAACCTATAAATAATCTGTTGGTAATGGAAAAGTCAGGTAAGTGTTTCCCTTTAAGAAAAAACAGTGTGTAACAAAGCAGTTTTGGTTACACCCAACATGCCAATGTCATTTTTACCAGGACTAACAAGCATGCTAGCAAGAGGTTCACCGGTTCGATCCTCGGCTGAGGTGCCCTCTGTGCGGAGTCTGCATGTCCTCCCTGTGGTCGCGTGGGTTTCCTCCAGGTGCTCCGGTTTCCTCCCACATCCCAAAGACATGCTGCAGGTGGATTGGACACTCTAAACTGGCCCTAGGTGTGAGTGTGTGCATGTGTGTGCCTTCTGTGGAAGGTTGGGCGCCGGGCTGGCAACTCGACAACATAAAACCCACTGCCAATCATGAGCGGACAAGGTGATCTGCTGTGGCGACCCCTAACCGGGAAAAGCCAAAAGAAGAAGAACAACAACAACAAGCATGCTAGCAAAATGGTTTGGTCAAGGTGATGTCATACCCAACAGGTAGGGGTTCTAGCCCTGCTTAAAACAACCCTGACCATAATTTCCTCAGACTGGTTCTGGCTGTTCAAATGATGGCAGTACCTGTGATAACACAAGGCCACATTCCTACCTGGCCTGAGAAAGACACCTTACTAATGCTCTACCTTTTGCATGACTTATACCCGGAGAAGATCTAGGTGTGCACATGTCACAGGACATGGAAGAAAATTGATATCCTGCAGGAGCTGGTTGACCATCTGTCAACCCTGACATATATAACCTGCTCCAGTCTGCAGTGGTGTCTCAGGTATGATAATTTGTAGAAGCATAGTGCAGACCATCTGGCCAAGTCAGTTGACCAGGTAATGGCAAGAAGGCCAGAGTTTTACAGCAAGTAAAATTTTTAATCCATATGTACCTCCCTCTCTCTCTCTCTCTCTCTCTCTGTCTATATACATATACATATATATATATATATATATATATATATATATATATATATATAATACAAAAGGAAGTTAAAAAATTGCACAAGTATGTATACTTTGAGTCAGATATATTTATCTTAAAATATGAACTTGAGTTGACATTCTGAAATGCATAAAATAGGACTATCATTTATGCAATCAGACATTCATCTTTTGAAGAAAGAGAAAAACTAATACTATATGTTAACAGATTCGAATAATAAATGAAAATGTCAGAAAAAGTACGAAAATAGTAATCTGTATAGGTAACACTGTAAATCTATTAGTAACGTCCAAATATCAGTCATGCTGACTGCATATATTATAATTATAAAATAAAAGTGCAGTTGCAGATGTAAACAATTGTGTAGCATTGCAGTGAAAAAGTTGTAAGACTTTTTATAAATACTACATGAAGACAGTTATTATGAGAGATAAAATTTAAGTAAAAGTAACTGATTAACGTAATTGTTTTTTCATAAGTATTTCTAGCGGCACATACAACATGGCTGAATGACACTCACTGCACCTCTTGTTAGAATACCTATTGGGGAGGGAAATGGGGCTTACTTTGCTGAAACTCTGAGCAGTACATAAACTTTCAGTTTTACTTCAATATTACTTAGTATGCATTACACAAAGTCCAGCAGAAAAGGAAATTCACACTTCCTTGCATTGATACATTTCAACCTTTGCAGTTCAGGTATTCCAGAGTGTTGCGTGAATTTTTTTTAAAAACAAAACACAAGACTCATTTCATATTTTTTTACTATCCTACACAATTCGATAGAATATTACTGTGTTTTAATAATGTACAAGGATGCATTTAACAATTAAAATAAGACAGGAAAAGACAAATAAATGCTTAAAGAGAATATAAGACATGTGCGAATGTCGTTGTATACATTCAAATACAAATAAACAATATTATTTTTCTGTTTTTATACTTATAGCTGAGGAAGAGGCGCAGTATAATTCCTAACAGCAGAAGAGATGAACACAGCAACTGGTTGAATTTTCTGGTAAAAGGTATTTATTACTTAACTACACATAGTGAAAATTATTATACAGAATTCAGGGCAGTATGAACAATAATACAGCAATGCTTTTAAAACTGATTTCAGCAGTACTTCTGCAAACAACTGTTATAGCTTTGCAGCTAAAAGAAATGCAAATGAAGACAGAAACAGAGAGAAATGTATTATACTGTCATTTGTAACCATGATTAGCTGCAGTAATTAATGATTTATTTTCTGTTTGCTGTCTGGGTACTGTAAAATGTGTTTGAAAAGTACATAAATGAAAAACACACCCATTCAGAAAGAAAAAAATCAACTGTCATTTCAATTCAACACAAGTATGCATAAGCACTACTCTTCTACATTCTTCCCAGTTACATAAGCACTTCCCCAGTCACTACCCACATTTGTACACATAAGCACTTCCCATACACAAATTTACTTCAATAAAGACATTTTTCTGCAGTGCTTTGTGTTTCATCCTTGCATTAAAACAGTATTGTGTGGATTTATTGTGCTTTTTCTGTTTTATCTCTCCCCACCTTTTTTCTCTCTCTTATTTATTTTGCTTATGTGTTTCTTTCGCCTTTGTTGTTTTGCTTCTCCTACATATTTTTTTTCCTGGTACACAGGTTCAAATCTCACAGGAACAGACAGGCATGCACCTTCCAGGCTAGCGAGAGATCACTCTCTGCTCATCCAGGGCCATCTCTGCAGGGTCAGAGTAGAAGCACTGGTCCTGCAGGCACTCCAGCATGTGGCAGCCTGGCAAGCCTCACTGAATGATGGCTTTAGTGTTTGGTTGAGGACATACTGGTAGAGTTAATGGGCAGGAGAATTACCAGTCGAAGCCTCCCTTCAGTATGTTGAAGACACACTCGCTCATTTGGTGCTGACAACCATGCCAACTCAGGCCCTTTCCCCATCAACACTGGGGTCCTCCACTGCAACACCATCTGGCAGTGGATGTGTTTGAGGCTCAGTGGACTGGGTGCACAGTTGGAACTTTCTCAGTCCTTCTTCCCTTACCAGTTCTCCTTCATGATCTCCTGTATTTCCCACCCACACTAACCTGATACAAAAAAAATGACAAATAGGGGGTCTACCCCAACAAAAAACATAGTTCCCATCCTGTCCTACCTCCTCCAGCAGAGACCCTCTTGATAGCTCTCTTGTGTATTCACCTGTTTGTTTTGTCTCCCCATTTTTCAATCTGTCATATCATCCCCTTTCTATTGTTTAATGAACCCATCAGGGTAGTCACAAAAGTATACCTTATATGATAAATTTACAACCCCTTTATTCTCTTTTTTTAAACCCTCTTAGCTGCTGCACAGTCCACAGCTTTTCTGTAATGCTTTCTGCATGACTGTGCTCAGTCATGCTTGCCTGTGATATACCAAGGCACAGACCATTTTGTAAATACTTTGTAAGTACAAGAAGATGAACTTTGTACAACTTACACTTTTACAAAAAGTGGGCATGATTATAGAAATTGCTTTGCTACTCCACATTCATGCAACTGCATTACACTGACTTTACTTACATATCCACGTGACACCACTGTCCACACATGACTGCTATGCACTTGCACTACCCCGAACTATGAATACTGCTCTATGTCTTCATGACTAGCATTCTCCTCTTAAATAAAATTTTCAAAAAATACAGTTTTGCATTAGAAACTGTATAAATTGGTATTGCTTATAGTAGGGAGATTACATCCAGCTCCAAGGTTTTGGTACTTTTGTTTTGGAAAGTGCAGCATAGCTGGCAGTACAAAATGGTCAAGTTACAAAGTTGTTAAGTTACAAAGTCGTTAACAGAACTCTGCTGTATAAGCAGACAAGTTTGACTATTGTTTAAAGAGATTTCTTAAGGATGGAAGAATTAGAAAGTACCATTTGTTCCAATTGTTAATTTACATGGATTACTGCATTTTTGACTGCATAGTATAATCTTCAGCTAAATGCTTTAGATAATTAGCAACTAATTGTAAATAAGTATGCCATATAAACAAACTGTTCCCTGTCAACCTCTGGTATTCTCTTTGGTGGGGAAACAAAATTAAAATGGAAAACTTCTAACCTAGTGTCTATAAAAATAAAGCATTTGAAATTATTGTATTGGCCTGAGTGTTGTGTCCAGAAATATAGCAATTAAATAAGCTCTCTGTCTAGAGGAACATGTTTTGGAATGGATATGAATAGCAATGTTCCCTGAATACATTGGCTGGATAGTAGAGCATGTCCAGATTATAACAATTTATGTTTATAGCAGACCATCTGTCACTGATCTGGCAATGAAATTAGCAAACTACCGCTATGGGAATTGGGTCTGACTTCATATACACTTTCTGGAGAATGCATAAAGAACTTCAGTGCTCAAGAAATTCTTAATAGCTTTTTTAACAGCTGAAAATGTAGCATTACTGATATACCATTTGCTTTTAAGAGTTGGGGTATAGAAGTCATTATTTTTATCTTTTTCTTCATTCAGCGGGGCTGCTCCAAATGAAAGGCAGCATTTTATATGAGTTGACCCATTTTTCACTGTATTACTCTCTGGAGATGTGGCATACTCACAAAGGAATCTCTTCAAACCCATTTAATAAAGACTTGTTTCTGCAGCATTCTAAATTCAGGCCTCCTGATCTTCTGTCCTTCTCTTGCATGTGGGTATTGAATATTTGATTTAGGCTGGTTGTTTACAATTTACATATTCAAAGACATGAGAAGCTGAGGCCATATCATTTAGATATGCAAAACAGTCTCCGCAAAGAAAACATTTATTCATTTTCCAGTGCTTACTTATCCTATGCAATATCACAGAAACTCTTATACCTGTACTGACAGGCACAGGAAGTAAGGCACAGAATTACTTACAGTGACTTTTGATATTGCTTTATATTGGTAATAATTATAAGAAGTGTATACTGTATGACAACAGTTGTATTAGGAGACTTGCTAGCCCACAGTTGTTTCATCATGAGTACATGCAACAAATACAGATATTAAGACAGGTCTCTACAAACATTACAACATCTATGCCATTTGCTTACTTGGATGTTTTATTGTCATGTTTGGGATATTTAGCCACTGTGCTGTGGAAAGTTTTTGACAGGGATTACCATCTTGCATGGATTCATTAAATGATCCAATATTATTAATCACCTTAACATATTTACTTTTTTCCTCCTCTAGCTTCATTACAGCTCTATATACCAGGAAGCATTACCATGTACTTCTCTGTCCTTTTGTTGCTGACTTTAAATCCTTTAGAGAAATTTATTAGCACAGATATATGATAAGGAAGATAGTTGAGTTTCGTCTTTCAATCAGGCCCTATGAATGCATGGATTTGTTTGACTTCAATTTTAAGTGTTTTTAGTGGAAGATTATAATAGGAGCAGTTTGAGTGACTGCCTTGGGCCCATAGTAACAGGGGGTCCATGGGAGAAGAAGGAGATGGGCAATGACATGCCATTGGCCATTTTTCTATTTGATGTTATTCTTTAAGTAAACGTTGTATTTCTTAATTCAAAAAAAAAAAAATCATATATTAGAAAATTAAGCCTGCAGAATTTCTTCAGCAACAACAGAATTCCAGTGTTGGAAGATGATGACTGATTAAGTGCACTGACTTTCAGGAAGACAGTGCACATGACTAGTCAACTTGTAGACTTTTTGTCTCTCGCTAGTACAGAAATACTGCAAATATTAAGCAATATAGGGATAATCACTGGTCATGGATACAGTTGCTGGAGAATAAGATAAGTATGTTTTTATTTCCTGTGACTTGGCAGGCAACCAGATAAAATATCAACAGTGGACAATTTTGCAGTTGTCCATGATTTTGGCCCATGTTTTTTGGTCTTTTACTTGTAAAGTTGGTGATTAAGGGTTAGACTGCAACATCCCTATCAGCCATCTCTCTCTGATTTTGCCTTTTATTCTTCCTATGTCCTCATAAATTTTATGGTTTTCTAGAAAATTGTTGAGAACTACAGGCATAAATAATGAAAAATATTTAACTTTCAGACTTAATAAATCTATTCTACAAAAAGTGGGTGTTAATGTAAGACATGTTACTCCAGTAGCTTTATCAGTATATAAGAACATATTTAAAAGTGTCCCTGATTTTGGTCCTTTCCCCTTCATCTTTTGACTTTGCTTCAAATTCCTGCAATAAAATGGCTGCAAGAGTATATTTCTGTGGGTCAGGGTTGTCTGTGTGTATACCTGTCACTTCCTGTCCATTAGTTTACAGAAAGTCCTTGAACTTCATTTATATTTCTGGTCTGTT
>NC_056747.1:497473728-497581228 GCF_019279795.1 Protopterus annectens | reverse complement strand
ATTCAGTGTTAAACATATTGCAGAAAGTAAGACCTTGGTGAAATGGGAACAAGCCTCCAAAGCATACACTGCAGGAGGCTTTGGCCATGCACTCTATATTTAGTAAAGCTTACTAAGACTGCACACCCCCTAAGCAGTTTATGAATTTCATTAAAACAGGACTTCAGTACATAAGATGATAAAAGTAATCAATATATACATTTAATTCATTTATTTAACTGGGTAAGTGAGCTGGTCCATGACTAGGCCACGAGGGGCAAAGGTAAATGCAATATTGATATATTACGTGGGTAAAATGCATTTTATCAGTCTGTCTTTCATTGGGCTACAGTTTATGATAAATTATTCATCAAGAAATAATTTAATGATCCTGGATCATCAAGCTCTAGCATGAGAAAAACAGGCTTTTCCTCCTGCAGGACCCATGGTAGCACTCAATAGGGGGTTTCTCTGGTCAGATTTTAATGAAGATGCTGCAGCAATATGTGGCATTACAAAGCATTTTATATATATATATATATATATATATATATATATATATATATATATATGTGTGTATGTATATATATATATATCAGTCTATCTATAAACACACAAACAGACACACACACACACACACACACACACACACACACACACACACACACACTAAATGTGTCAACCAGACTGTTATTAAGCCTATTGTTTGTGCTGCCTAATTATCAAGTGTTGTGTTTGTTAGCATATGCTATTAAGGAAAGCAGAGGTAAACCAGTCTGATATTCCACCTGTGACCCAAAGGGTGAAAGAACTAACAAGAAACAGAGCATAAAGGATTGGTCCAGATAAAATCACTCATCCATCTACCTCCTTAACTGAATAAACTACTGGAAACTTCAACATGGTGTCTCTATTCCTCCCACAGGGAAGGTATCAGAGGGAGAAAGAGAGTCTCCTACAGCTGCTAGCTAAAGTGATTTTATATGGACTAATCCTTTATACGCTGTTTCATATGCTATTACTGAGTATGTCTTTATTGCGAATAACATATGAATGCGATATATTATGAACCCTTTGTGTCAGTGAGAAGAAGTAATCACTGCTGGTGAAATATTTACTAGTAGTCATTCATTGTTTGTTGGGTTTCCTTCTCTCTGCTGTTGTACCATCGTGGAGTTAGCACATGTAAGTAAGAGGGGTATAATAAAGCAGCTCAGTATCTGTAAGGCCAGGATAAATGTTACAAGGAAAAATATCTGTTGTGGCAACATTTCAGATAGGCAGTTTTTGCACATTATTTGTATTTTACCAAACAAAAAATTCAGACAGTTTGCGTGCACATATTTAATTTTGTCTTCATGTTGACTATCTATTTCTGTATTGCATGCTATGGTGGGTACCAGAAAGTGGTGTTTATAAATATTTAGTATTCTTGTGTGTGTGTGTGTGTGTGTGTGTGTGTGTGTGTGTGTGTGTGTGTGTGTGTGTGTGTGTTTAGCTATAGGGTCCAGCTCCCAAATTACCTAGGTGGGTGCCCTGAAGAGACACTCAGTGGGGGGATTTTTTTTTTCTCCATGAGTAAAAACTCCTATACTGAAATAATTGACTTACTATATAGATGTGTGCTTGTGCACACTCCTATACATACATACACACACACACACACACACACACACATACAGATATATATATATATATATATATATATATATATATATATATATATATATATATATATATATATATATATATATATATATATTGATAGATATATATATATATATATATATATATATATATATATATATATATATATATATATATATATATATATATATATATATATATATATATATATATATATATATATATATATATATATATGTGTGTGTGTGTGTGTGTGTGTGAACCCAGGGGCAGTGGTCTGTTCCACAGAAGGCTTCCAGAGCCTGCTGAATGATGCTTGGCAAGTGTTCCTTATAGCTTAATATGGCTTATCTGCTTTGCACTATCCCTGGGATTCAGTAACACCTACACTAAGTATATACCATTGTAAGTAAACAGACAGCACAGACATAACTCACACTTTCTTCCCCCTAGTTTTAGTTTTCCTACTAATGTTCTTGCAGCTTTAAATATTGACAGGGATTCATAAAGGTTACCACAAAGTGTCGACTACATGTACACAGTGTAATCTTTCTGAGTGAATAGAACAAAAATGTCATAAGAATGTTCTTGCATATAAATTGTGCACACTTGGTGTAGACTTTTTTGAATCTGGGCCTTTATCTGTTTTGTTTTATTTTATTTATTTGACTTTGATCAGGAAATGTCTGACTTGGCAAAGCCCCTTTTCAGCTCCATATTATATGAATTTGCATGTACTATATAACATTTAGAATTACATAACAAGAGATAATCAGTATTCTATAAATGTTGTATAGTATTTACAGCATGTTAACTACAGACATATTTGTAGAACAGGATTCACTTTATATCCTCAAAATATTGAAATGTCGAAATTCAGTATTTCGAACCTATAAAGTTGAAAATTTAAAACCACAAAATTCAAAATCTCACACACCGGAGATTTTGAATTTTGCGCTTCTACCACACACACACACACACACACACACACACACACACACACACACACACACACACCTCCTTCCCCACACACACACAGACACTACCTCTTTATTACATAAAAGCAGGGGGGCAAGCCCCCATGCTCCACCCCCCCCTACTTAAATATTCTCACTCCGAGGTCGCACTTCATACAAACACACACAAAACATCACCACACAAGCTACATTATCCTCGCACACACACACATCACAGCAACAAAACACACTGACACACACCACAGCCCCTACCCAAAACCCTTAACACACATACATACCTGAATCCATAACCACAGCGTAACCTCAGAAGCGCATAATTCAGAACCTCCGGTATTCGAGGTTTGGAATTTCACGCTTCTGAGCTTTCGCTCTTCTCAGGATTCCACTTTATGGGCTCGAAATACTGAATTTCAATATTTCAGTATTTCAAGATTCTAAAGTGAATCCGTAGAACATAGTATATCTATCATGAAAATACACAAAGTCAGTAGAAAATTCATTATATTACAGTGTACACACATATTCCTACTGTAATTTTACGACATTAATATGAATGAGACGTGCAGATTTTGTCCAGACAGTAAAATCCCTCTTGTATCCAGGAAATTACTATAGAAAAAGTTTAAGAATTTAGCGATAATTGTTTGACAGAATGGGGAGAGTGTTAGTAATGGGGCTGGTAAAGCACAGGTCTGTTTTATTGATAGACATGATTTAATTGGGATTGTAAACTGTAGACAAGATGAGAGTTAAAGTAAATAGGAGTCTCGGTAAAGGGGTCATTATGAGTGTGCGATCATTTTTATGAGATGTCCATCTTCAAAGATGTTTTAAAATGTAGATAAGAGAGAGAAATTTCTAATATGTGTTTGGATCAAGTTCCACATTTTAGCACCATATACTGAGTGTAGACAGTCACCATTATGATTTTTACACTTTTGAGTGAGTAATAGATACTGATTTAGTGAGTGCAGTACTCTGCGAGGGTTACCAGCTTAATAATTGGCTGGTGGCAGGACATCTCTCTGGCGTATCGAAGATACTGTGGGCAGTCTTAATATGAGAATAGTAAACAGTGAAAGAAAAACCCAGCCAAACTGGAGTTTTCACTGTGTAATATCTTAAATTTCATGCATTGAAGGGCCATGAAATATGTGAAAAAGACCTTTTAAGGGCACAATGTTTCAGCTACATGGCTTCTGAATACCCATGCCATTTATTTTTTTTACCTTTTGAGGTTTTATGGGTACATTCAGGCCAATATAGCTAAACTAATGTATGTTCTGGCCCTTTTACTCTTTCTTTCTTTCCCTCTCACTCTAAATATATATATATATTCAGTCCTGGAAAGAGACTGGTAGTGTCTTAAAACAGTAAAGGCAGCAGACTACAACAGTTCAAAAGGGGTTTACCCAACACTGTCTATCAGTAAAATGGAATTCATGGTGTGCAGTTTAAACCTTCACAGCAGGCTGTATGACCAATGAGGAATCCATTGGTTCCACTGTACTCGAGTTTTGGGGTTAAATGTTTCAGTGCAATGATACTGAGCATATATGGTCTAAATGTCCAGAGAGACAGAGTGAGAAACAAAAGTCAAGATAGACAGCACACAGCAGTGGTGGGTTGTGCTGAAACTGTAGCTGCTCAAGATTCTCATATGCGTGTGCACAGTATCCTATTAAAAGGAAAATAAATCATTTCTAAGAGATACTGCAATAGTCACAACTATTTTTAAGACTGTGTATATTAAAAATGAGCATTATGTGACTGGACAGTCCACTACAGTTGTTAGGGCCTTAGGACAGAGACATTTTAGGTGCCACTGGCTTGTGTTCACTTAGACTAGGAAGGATCAGGGAGACGGACAGGTATGTGATAATATCGTAGCACATATTTTAATAAGAAATTACTCTGATGGCACTGCACCGTATGTGCATGCCTTAATGCATTAATATTCATGGAAACAATCAGGTGGGGAAGGTAGAAATTCAGAGGCCCAGCCAGGGCCCAAAACTGCAGTACAGGCATGTTATGTATCCACTTCAGAGAGTAATGTAACTAGTATCGAAAGGCCTGAATTTCAGCATAACTATCAACAGATACAGATCCTCCTCTGAAAAGGGTTACTTCAGGGGAAAAATTACTGATAGACAAAAGCCTAAATTTTAGCCTCAGTTATCAAAGGGAACTGTGTCTGATTGCAGGAGAGAAAACAGAGATGCACAATTCTCAGATCCTACCTTACAGGATGTGAGGGATATAGCTAAGGAGACTTCTGATTCTCAATGGCAGGAGAAATCTTTATAGTGGGGCAAGAGGTTATTGTACAGACAGTACAATACTGGACAAGATCGCTGGGGAGATCTCTGTTTAGCCCATGGATTTTCTTTTTCAGAACATCTGACCTAAAGAAAATGTTGTACAAGCCAAGTGTTGTAAAAGTCATGACATGGTACTACAGGACATGAGAGTAGTCTTATAATGTTCGCAAGACAGGAGAAAAACTTAAGGCTACTTTAATGCCATAGCCTGTAATTTAGTATAATTTCAGATGGTAACCATGGTTACTGTTGGGCCTCATAGTATTCCCAGTAACAGAGGTAAGGGGTATATCTTGTTCCTGTTAAACCTGTTACTACTTACCCTGCAGCAGCATCTTTATTGTCTTTTTGTGGTAGAAAAGGTGGCAAATTAGCCTTAAGAATTTTTTAGTATGGTTGGTATCTCTAGAGAGAATGCTGATAGATAGAGGGGATAAGTTTGTTAGATATGCTGACATGTTTGTGTAAAGCAGTTAAAATGCCTCCCAAACATCCACAAATAAATCTCTGTTGAATAGGTTTAATTCTACTCTAGGACTATGCTGAGTACATTCATAGACCATTTTAAGTGAGAGTGGGACAAGTACATGCTCCTTCTCCCAAGATGTAGCAAGAATCCACATGTTTTTCCACACTTACTTTATGGTCATGGGATGGAAAATCCTGGGATTAATCTGGGATTAGTGGGAGGGTGCATGTGATTCATGCAAGCTGTTGTATATGCTGAATTTCAGGATTCAGCTTCAGGAGCTGATGAGGTTCGTAAAAGAGCAGCAAAAGCAGCATTTCCTTACAGAAAGCCTTGGATAAGTTGGGTGCTGAGGAAAAGAAAAAAATAACCGATGGATCGTCGTTGCATTGCAATATAGCATAATGTATATAAAGATAAATGGACAAATAAAGAGAGAGCTAAATAAATAAGGTAGAAAAGAGATGCATAGGAAGGCAAACACATTTGTTTTCTTTATCTTGTGTTTTACTTGTATTCTGCTTTTAACTGCATATTAAAACTTGAAAGGAGACCACAGCTCTGTCTCTTGCGAGTCAGACAGAAATTTTTTTCCCACCCGGTTACTGTTGTGTTCTTAAACACCAC
This sequence comes from Protopterus annectens, assembly GCF_019279795.1. NCBI lineage: Eukaryota > Metazoa > Chordata > Ceratodontiformes > Protopteridae > Protopterus > Protopterus annectens. Next base: position 497,575,205 of record NC_056747.1, on the reverse strand, counting down.
TGTCTTTGTAGTTGCATGCCTCTTATGTTAATTTGACCATATATCTTATTTCCTCTCTGCTTTTACTGGCTTGTGTGAGTAAGCACAAAATTATTAATTTGTGAAATCACTCCCCTTCTCAACTATTTAAATTTATTGGCCATCCTACTGTATTCCATAGTACCAGAATACAAAAGTGACCACCCGCTTTCAGTCTGTCTTGCTGTTTTAAAAATAGTGACTATCTACTAAAACTTAACTTTTTAGATAGGTAAAACTTAAGTTACCTACTTTCACATCTAACTCCACTAGTGCACACTGCAATGTTTAGGATAAACCATTTATTTTCATCTTACCTTTAAGCATCCCTGTGACTAGCACTTGCTCTAAAACCTGCTGGAAAGCACCAGGAAGCCTTAAACTGATACAAGCACTCAGCTCTCCTTGTTAATAAGGAGAAATTAATTGTAGGCACTAAACAGCCCATAATTGCAAAGTACCTTGCTAAGGTAAGGGAAAACAGCTCTTGTACTTTACAAAAAAAGGCACCAAACCAGGTATGTCCAAGGGTCAACCTTCGGTGATTTCTCCTGTCCATCTGGTGAATCTGGGCATACTGGGGCAATGCAGCAATTGCCTCATGTACACAGACAGCCCTCTCCTCCTACCACCCAACACTACAACCTGCGAGAGATGCACTTACATAGCCAAACTGGAAGCAAAGCACCCTCCGCCCAATATTGTGCTAGACAGCCAAGAGGAGAAGGTTAACATCTGCACTACACCTCAAGAAACACATAGCCATTCTAAACCCATACCACCAACACCCTCACATAGCAACACTAAACACTCCTATGCGGAGGCCCTTAACAGTAACCTGCCCAAGCAACAAGGACCTCCGAAGCTGAAAAGCAAACAAACACCAGTCACAAACAGTGTCACATAGCTCACAACACCAGTCTGCTACCCAACAACAGCCTCCATGGCAAGACAACATACCCAACACTTTAGTCATAGGTGACTCTATAGTCAGGCACACTGGTATCCCACTCACCAGGCTGAACAAGGATAAAATTACAGTCAGCTGCCTGTCAGGTGCAAGGATCCACCACATAACGCATGCACTCAAGTCACTCCACAGCAAGTACAAATATGACTCTGTCATTGTCCATGTTGGAGTGAATGACTTGAGACGTACATGAAAAGAGACATGAAAGAGCTCTTGGATCATGTGACCCAGGCAGGTATGACCCTAGCCTTGAGTAGCATCCTGCCTTTGCCCAGAATGATACCACAGTATTAGGACAAAATGACTGACTTCAACAATTGGCTAAGCTTCTGGTGTCATTCAAAGGGGATCCAGTATCTGTCTGCTTGGGACAACATGACAGGCCACGATGCTTTGCCAGAGATGGTCTGCACCTGTCACCCCTGGGACTCAGGTTACTGCTAAGGCTCTTGCCACCACTGTAGTGCCTTTTTTAGGCAAAGTTCAAAGGACAAAATCACCACTGTAACAGGTACAAGCATGCAAAATCTGAAGGTAATGCTACTCAATGCTAGAAGTCTAAACGTCAAAATGCACTCTCTCGAGGCACTCTTAAAAATGGAGAACATCGATATCTGTGCAGTAAATGAGACCTGGTTCAAGGCTCCAGAGAGCACCCCTGCATTACCAGGCTACAACTCTTACCCTACTTTTCAGCCGCCAAATCGGGACCAAAACACTAAAGGTGGAGGAGTGTCAATATTCACCAAGGATATTCACACCACCAGGCTAGTTGCCCAACACAATGTGTCTGAAATTCTCCAAGTGCAACTAACACTAGGTAAGACTGCAATCCAAACTGTAGCTTGCTACAGATCCCCCACCATGCCCCAAGATTCTCACTATACCTTTCTAAACCTACTGGAAAATATTAAGATACAACCAAACACCCTAATACTGGGTGATTTCAACTACTCTGCCATTAACTAGGAAAACTACTCATGTACCAACATATTTGCCCAACGGTTCTTGTAATTCATAAATTCCAATGCCCTGGAACAACTAATCCATAGTCCCACCAGGGGCTCCAATATCCTAGACCTGGTCATTACCAACATGGGAAATCGATGCTTCACACCTATGATCACCCCTTTGTTGGTCAGGTCTAACCATAAGCTAATCACCCTTGACATCCACATCCCTCCCCCACCCCCCAGTAAGGAAAACTCTATAAAAAAACTTCTCCAAAGCCAACTTCATGCTACTCAAGTCAGAAGTGACAAACTTCTTGACACCCATACAGACGGGAACTGAAAGTTCGACTGTTGAATCCTACACTAAGGCACTGTATTAACACATCCACTCGTGCATGAATCGTGCCACCCCAAATAGAACCAAGATGCTCTCCTCCAAAAAAAGGAAGCCAATCTGGTGGTCCCCTGCCATAAACAGCAATCGACGTGCTGAGACTGTGGTGGGAGGTCTGGCTTCAGTGACGAACAGGGAAGCAGACCATTTCCTCACTGTAGTGCAATCTCGGTGTTGATTTATTTAATATGCAGGGACTGTAGTGCAATCTCAGTGTTGATATATTTAATATGCAGAGGGTAAGGGGGGTGATGGGGGGTGTAGTCCCCCTGCTAAATAGTAGAGGTAAGGTGAGTAACAGAGGTGGAAGACGGGAATGTAGAAAATGTCGAATACACATTTCCGTGTTTACCATTTTCAACATTCCTGTCTTCCGCTGTTTTGAAATGCAGCGTTATTTTTCGATGTTGCAACTGTTCAACCCAACCCCTTCCAAATATACCATAGTAAACCTATATATATATATATATATATATATATATATATATATATATATATATATATATATATAATATCCACGACAAATAACGTTGACTTATACATATTATGTAGGTTGTATAATCGACGCAACAAAGTCAACAAATTCTGTTGACCATAGTTTCTAAATCCCCCATTCACAGCAATGCTGTGAATCCCTGCCCTGTGTACATCCTTCTAAATGGACGTACACATGAACGTCGACATTCCGACTGTCGCTCCTACCATGGTCAAGTAGGTGGCTGTTGGACATGTCAGCATCAACCTTTTAACTGTAAACCTACATATATATATATATATATATATATATATATATATATATATATATATATATATATATGATATAGATAGATATAGATAGATATATATAGATAGATATAGATAGATATAGATAGATAGATATCGATATAGATATATAGATAGATAAATAGAGATAGATAGAGATAGATAGATAGATAGATAGATAGATAGATAGATAGATAGATAGATAGATAGATAGATAGAGAGAGAGAGATAGAGCTGTAGAGAGAGATAGAGATGGAGAGAGAGAGATGGATATATATATATATATATATATATATAGAGAGAGAGAGAGAGAGAGATATGGGTGCACTGAATTTGGTCAAATCACCTAAATGTCAACATTTATAATTTCAACCACAAAACAGCAGCTTTGTGAATGTTGACATTCTACTACACATGTGCCAAGAAGCAATTTTGGCACATTGCAAATAAAAAAATGTAAAACATCATTTTTTTTGCAGAGGCAAGCCCTGCTGCACCCCCACACCCCCTGCTAATTATATTTACTAACTCTGGAATTGCATTACTCCAGGGAAGGGCATATCACCAACCCAGGAGACTGTGAGTCTTAACCACCTCCCAATAATCTGGTTTGTTGAACAAGGTCTGTTGAGAAAACAGCTGTTGATACTAGTACATCATATCTAAGCAAGTAAATAATTCAAACAATTGTATTTCATCCTTCTGTTTCCACCTAAAGAAAGCTAGAACTATATGCTAATACAGTATTCTAAAGTTGATACTACTGAAACAAATGTAGCTCTCATGATACATAGCCTTGTATTTACTAAGGCCTGGTTACAATCTTGGACTCTTCCCTAAATAGTGTGCTTATGCTTCTTGGAAACTATGAAAAGGGAGCTGTGTGAATTGTCCTTGCGGTCCTGACAGGAAGATGAGCTGTAAGAAATGACTTAGAATGAGAATACATTTAATTCTTCATGGTTATAGTGTGATTCAGTACAATGCTTTATTTCATGAAACTTAGAAATGGCTAGCAAATTATCCATTTTGGTTACTGTTTGCCTAAAAGGATATCTTATGAGGCTGGAATTTGATAGATTTCTTTAATGCACAGCCACTGTAGGGTCTATATTATGTAGTCCAAGGAACTAAACGTTGACTACCCTTTCATCGACACATATGTGTCGAACCTGCACTTGAACTTATGGCCACATCATCGATTTTTTCCAAGGGAAAAAAATCGGTTGGCCGTTGTATTAAATCTGCTCTTTTCCCTACTGTAGTGCAATCTCAGAGTTAGTATATTTAGTTAGGTAGTGTTTGTTATATTGTGTCATGTGTAGTTGGCCTACCAATTTTTTTTCCTTGGAAAAAAATCGATGATGTGGCCATTCACTTAAGTGCAGGTTCGATACATATGTGTTGATGAAAGAGTAGTCAACGTTTAGTTCCTTCGACTACATAATATAGACCCGCCACTATGTGGTCCATTACGTGGTCATTGTTGCATATTACTGTAATACAGTCTTCTGTAAAACAGATTGTAAAGGAGTTCTGCAATTTAGTTAAAACCTGTTACTCTGGCAGTTAGCACAGAGGACTAAAGGTCCAACTTGTTAATGAACTGTTTCATGTGGCAATGGTGCATTCAGGGATTAAATCTTTCCACCTTAATTTGTCCGCAGAGTGAAATTGAGCAAGTCTCTCAAACAGACAGTGAGTTGGAGTAATTGGGAGTTTGAATTGGGTTCCTTAATAATTTCTTTAAGCACATGTCTAGTAACTATATAAACTTTGCTACTGTTATTTACCAGACAGTCTTTATTACATAGAAGATCTAGTCTAGGAAATGATATGGCAGTATCACCAGCACACCAATTCTGTAATGCAGCATAGGAAATTTTTTCTTCAAGGGCAGCAGGCAAAGCATTTGTAGATGAAGCACTGAAATGCAGGACTGATTGCCAACAGCAAACTCTGTATTAGCAATAGTTTTCTTTAATGTGGAATTATTCAGATCACTTTTACTTCTACAGAGATTGTGCATATTTAATTAGCATATGTTCATAGGGGGTTATTAGGCTGTCAACCTGGAGGTCATTACATGCCTAGCCATTTCATCCCAATATAATACCATACATACTCTAGTCAGTACCCAGGATTGTACTTAGTAATGATTGCCCATGTCCAGGAGGGTTGTGGGTGCTATCCCTAGTATGTATTTATGGTGCCCTATAAACTCATCCAGGTTCCTTTTGAACAGTATCACAGAGGTGCTCTGCTTCACATAAATTGGCAGCCTATTCCAAAGATATGGCAGTCTTGGGGAGACAAATCTGTCCCTCCAGCATGTCCTATTCAAGTCACAGGCCATATTTAGGTCCCTGGCATGAGTAACTCTAGTCCCATTTGATTTACAGATGTGCAGCAAATTCATTAGGTTTGGGTCGGAAATTGCTCTGTAAGCCAGGCATAAGTCTCCCCTAAGACGTCTATATGATACTGAGTATAGTGACAGGGACTTTAGTAGGTCTGTGTAAGGCACGTGCTGGAGTCCCTTGATCTTCATTGTTAGAAACCTCTGAGTTCTCTATGATTGCTGTAGGTGCTTTGTATGATACATGCCAAAAGGAGCATTATACTCAGTTATGGGCCTGATTAGTGATGAGTATAGAGGGATTATAACCTCCTTTGCTCTAGAGGTGATGCCTTTGCTAATCAAGTGTGCTGCATAGAAAGCCTTCCTTACTACAGTAGACACATGGTGGTCAAACTTAAGGTCACAGTCTACTTGTGATCACAGATCTCTTACCACTTTGTAGGTACATAGGGTATTGCTGTTAATTTGATGGTGTGAAGGGACACTGATTTTACCGAAGGGAATGATGATGCATTTTTTTGCATTTAGTTTGAGACCATGACCAAGACACCAGTCATTGCTCTGTATAAGACCCAAACACAAACTGAAGCCACAAACGTTGCTGCTTCCAAGCATAACTTTACCTGCACGAAGCAGCTTCTTAAATACAAGTGCTAATGAATAGTTCACCATCCAATTACACAATTAAGCATACTTAATAACACGTGCTCATCTAACATAGTTATTCCTGGAAGGTATTTAGCTGAGGTACCAGAAGCACCAGTAAAGCCTAATTCATCAGTAACATTTATGACCCCAATTTGAGTTTTGTTCTAAGACCCTCTTGAAGTATACTGACATAATTTGGAGATTCGATAATTGCACCTAGTTTGCAGTCGTCTGCAAACTTGTTCAACCACAGCCCCTTAGTTTTGGCCTGAACAAGTATACTGACATAATTTGGAGATTCGATTATTGCACCTAGTTTGCAGTCATCTGCAAACTTGTTCAACCACAGCCCCTTAGTTTTGGCCTGAACTTCTGAGAATTATGTATATGGGGGACATCACGTTTCACACTCTGCACCAGAGTCAGAATGTTTATGCAGTAGTGTAGCTAGACAGGAGTGAGGGGAGCAACTTGGTGGGAGGGTAATCAGCCAGTGCCGATATCTCTTTAATGCTCACCAACTTTTTAAAATCTGGTATCACATTTGTGGTCAATACCGAGTGTGGTAACACTCCTTGTGTGATTTAAACTGTAGTAAACTCCTTATTACATTATAGCAAGCAGTTTGCTACAGTTTAAAAGTAAAAGATTATTTTCATTTGTTCCTTTCTTTTTTTATTTTGTAAAACCTAAGTGTGGTATTGCTCCATGTGTGGTCTAAATTAACTGTGGCACCTGCTTGCTATATTGAATGTATAAACTGTAACAACTGCTTACTTCATCATTGCAGGATTGCCAGGAAACTGATTCCGGCCTTTTTTTTTTTTTTTGCTCTTCCATTCAGGAGGTGGGGCACAAAGGGGGTATGTCATGTATCTGACCACTTGGTTGATGTGCCAGGAGAAAAAGTGACTGTTTTTCTCTTGACGTTAAGAGCTGGGGGCCATGGGGATACCCATGTACTGGGTACCACCTGGTTTCCAGTAGTTTTTCCCAAGACCTTTTTCTTTTGCTCTTAATTTGAACAACCGAGAGGGTGGAGTAGTTCATGAGCTCTGTAGATGGCACTGGTTGTGCCAGCCATGCCTCTCAATCTGTGATGCTGTATGTATATGGGGGCCATCACAGGGTTTACACTTTGCATCAGAAGCAGAAGTTATGTAATGCTGTGCTATAGGGAGTTGATGATACAAAACCTCCATTAGCATGATATGTCAACAGTGGGCTCTAACCTGACAAAGGTCCGTACAGTACCATCCCTTCCCTGCCAGAGGAGAGCCTTAGTCCAGTCACCTAAATGTAGTAGAGGAGCAGCAGGTCACAGTCTTGTAGTGGTACCTTGTCCGTGTCACATGACAGTGTAATCTCTGAGACAGTACATTTTCACAGCATAAGACCCTTTACTCTGCCCTATGTGACATGATCCTCCAATTCTCGTTGTGTCCCTCAGCACATGTGCACATAATGACAACAGCAAATCAGTACGCCCGCCCACTTGTGTAGTATATTTGGTGTTGCCTGATGAATAGTATGATCAGAGTATAAACTACAAGATTTGTGAATTCAATTATTAAAATCAAAATTGTTGTTCTGGTTGCCATTATGATCCAAATTAGGAAGATGATTGTTTCTAGATGAAACTCCAGATTGATGTGCCTGCATATCGATCCTTAGCTGTTAAAAGGATGAATTAGCCAAATCCATATGAGGAAATGTATCTAAAACTTTCTTATTCAAGTGGTTACATTCATGGCATTGTTCATGTACAACTGGACCAGAAGAAGCAGCAGCCAGTGATTGGGAGTGCAAATGTTGTGTTAATGGGGTGAGTAACTCCAGATACCTGGTTAGTTCACTAATATTGCTTCAACAACTACACCGATTGTGTGACAACACAGCCACTCACAGGTATGCCTCCTGACCCAGAAATATTGTTTTGTGACGAGCCTGTGATTCCATAAGAAGAATGGGATTCCTACTGCCAATGACAAGAAACAAAATCAGAAACAAATGGCAGGAAGGGAAACCAGTGTAACTCAAATCAAAAGAGAGAGGTTCCCGAAAGGAATCGACATTCTGGATTCTGTTAACACTGTGCCAAGTCTAACAAAGCAGCTGAAATAAAATCATTACTCACTACAATGACAAAAATTACTTTATTATAATCAACACAAAAAGACATTTAGCACACATCAATTAAAAAGCAATTTCAATGTGCTTTCATCCCACATGCAAATGGGACTTCATCAGAACATAATTTTTTTAAACACTAATCAATATTATATATGTCCCATGAAGTATCAGCTGATAAAAATAAACCAATAAGCTTTCCACTATGATGACAGTAAATTAGTTGATTAAAGAGGTATGTAGGAATACAATAAAACTTAAAACTTCCATCAAAAACATTGTATACCCATTGTCCACATGCTTAAAAAGTATGTAAATAAAATAGTAAACTTACTGCAAACTTGCCTAGTATAATGGATAATGGATAAAAACATGTTACACTCTAAAAACATGTGAATTAAAAAACACTACAAATAAGGGGTGTGGTCTACTCACTTATCCCTGGGTTGAGTGCAGGCAGAGGCACAAACAGTACTGCAACCTCCCTACTAGAGATGATTGCTTATGCTGCAGGGGAGAAGGGATAGGGTTTCCTTTGCAGAAGTGAGGGAATGTCCTCCACTTATAGCCAAATTACATACCCATCCCCAATTCCTTACGGGGGGGTGTATGTCTGTGTGTTTAAGGATAGGAAAAAAACTTTGAACCACCTTTAATGGCTGCCTGGATTATGATCCAGGCAGCCATTAAAGGTGGTTCAAAGTTGACTCTAACCTGATGAAGGGACTAAATGAGCTGATTGTTTCAGTGAGGTTTTGATGGCTGGCAGGCAGCACGGACAAAAATTTAAAAAAAATGATAAACTCAAACCAAATATATTGCCAGTGACCCAAAGGATAATGATAAGAAGAATGATTTTATTAATTCATGCGTTATAACTTATAATAAAGAGAGAACATCCATTAAGCGCACAGTTAGGAAAGACTGGAAGGTGTTTTAAAGGTGGAAGACACCCCGCTATATTGCAGCAAACAGGTAGTTCACCAGTTTGTATAGAATAAAAGGGTACCACATTAAAGGGTTTTTGGAGGAAAATTATACAAGAAGTATATGTAAAAAGCTCCAACGTAATTTACAATAATAATATAACAACAACAAAACAAGGTAAAAAAAAAAATTATTATTGACAGAACATAAACTTAAAACCTTGCAGAGGCAAAAAAAAAAAAAAGTTTTAACAGACATTGCTTTACAGATTCTAAAAATATAATATCTAAAAATGGAAAAAAAGTAATAAAAATTTTTTTTTTTTTTTTTTCTTGTAGAACTGCAAATAGTTGATACAAAAGTGAATGACAGTTATCTGGTAGGCACTGACTGTAATACATATAAATGGTGTGGGTACACTAACAAAAGATAATACTTATTGTTAAAAGGGAAAATGTACATTCCTAAATTTTGTTAAACTGAGGAAGTGGGGTACTGTGCTGTTTATGAATTGTGTGATGGATTTTATATGAGCAAACCTGTTAAGATATTTAGCAAATGGATTGGTGAGCATGTTTTTGCTGTTAAAAATAAAAATTGTGCTAATAACTTGGGTGAATATGTATGTCCTCCTTTGTTAAAAATGTTTTCTTTTCTGAACTGGACAAGGTTATTGGTGATGGCACTGGTGGTGAGCTAAATAATAAGCTTGAGGTGAAAGAGTTGAAGTGGCAAATAAAACTAGATGTAGGACACCCACCAGAGCTTAAAGGTCACTTGAACATTAAGAGTATATTGAAAATCCACAGTGCGTACAAGAGAAAATAATAGGGTTAACTTTTTACAAATTACTTTTACATGTTCTATACACGTTTATCATTTTCAATTGTTTATTAGTACTTAGTAGGCATTCTATCTTTCTTCATGGATTTCTGTGGTGAGGACTTTAATAATGTGGTCTATGGTCATGTGATTGGACTTTTTTAAAAGCTTGTTTAAATTTGATTAACTCAGTTCTGAAGAGGTCCTTAGAGTTTTGGACGAAAATGCTCAGTTGGGTTTTGTCAAAATAAAGCGAAGGTGGTATATTTTCTGCCTCCTTCTGTGTTTTTTATTTTTATTTAATTCTCCGATAAAATATTACACTCTGCATATGTGTCTTAAATAAATGCTATATTTTCTCCTGTAATTCTCAGTATTTTGATCAGTCTATCTGCCTTGTAGTTATGTCCTGTTGCCTCTAATACATTTTCATATCCCACAGTATCAACTATTTGCAGTTCTACAGCACCAACAAACATCTCCTTCTTTCATTTTTGTTCAGCTATGTGCACATTCATTTGAACACCACTCTTGTTTCTTATATACATATTCAAAATATTTGTTTGATCAGTTAGATTTTGTAGACTGGAATAAAGCAGGACAATACTTACACTGTATGATTTGGCATTGCTACTGTAAACTTTAACAACAGGCAAGCAGTCCATCCTCCATCTTGGGTTATCCTATAGCTTCCCTTTCCACATTTATAGCTTCTATAATATATCATAGTTTTAATTTTTATTTGGTGTCACATTATTAGCCTCACATTTTATTTTGCACACCTTATTTTTTATCATTCATTTCTTTTAACAATGCACCAATAATTGTAATAGCTCTGCATGTATCTATAGCTTTTAAGGTCCAATATCTTTCTCTGCATCTTGTTTTATTATTCTTTATACCACATATTATTTTGTCTCTTATTAGAGAGTCATACACCTCACCAAAATTGCAGTATTTACCTTTATTCTTTAGTGTAGAAACATATGCATTTGTCTTTGAAGGACGTTATGCTATTTTCAGAGAACACATATCTAATAATTGGTAAGTAATGGAATTTGACATAATGTTTACCCCCTGAAAAAAAAAACACATTTTGACTGGGTACATCTCTGATGTTTGACTATAATGAAATTAAGGAAATTCTCACAACAGCAAAATATTTCATGTTGTTTCACAGAGACACATGTATGCTGTCCCATAAAAGCCAGATTGATCACTTTCCTTTACATGCATGCTTCCCCTCAAAGTAACCACTTTCTGATTGAATTACCTCTGTTTGCCTACCTCTGTTTGCCTCAGAAAAGATGAAGTAACTTCTCTCCACAATATTGGATTTCATTTTCGTTTACACAAATACACACACACACACACTCACATCCACTGACCCTAATAAGTCAGACAATTGTCAGTTGCTTACAGATTCCCTTCCTTAACAAAAAGAAAAAGAAAAATAATACCTTTTATGTAACAGAAATTTAATCATCCAAATATTTTCATACTATTAATACTCCTAGCTTATATTACGCAGTATGAATTCTGCAAAACAACTACACATATAACAGATTCTGCAATAATTCTTAATACTCCCCAATGACTCACTTACACGTGCAGTAATCACTACCAGAAAATCTATAACAAGTTTTACTATGTAAGAGATCACCCCACAAACAGATACACATCCCAAAAATCAAACACAAATATTGAAAAACTTAATTAGAAAACTACTACAGTGCTATCACTCACTTTCTCTTGTACCTCACTACGTAAAAAATGCCCTAACACCAATGTCTTCTCTCAAAGAAAGAAATGTAATTAATCCATCTCAGTGTCAGAAGTATTTCTAACTAAACAAATGAACTACTTAGCTGGATTTATCTGCCTAAATCTGATGTATTACAGCTCAGAGGTGCAGTGGTTTGCATTGTCTTCTCACAGCAAGAGGTTCTCTGGTTTGATTCTTGGCTGCGGTGCCTACTGTGTGGAGTCTGCATGTCCTCCCTGCATTTGTGTGGGTTCCTCCTATGTTACAAAGACATGCATCTGCAGCATTTCTCCCCGGGCCTCCATTGAAAATTAATTCATTCCAAATAGGACTTTCCAGGTATAAACAAATGTTAAACAAATAAATAATGTATCAGTCATAACTGAAACCTGACTAAGACATATCATTACCGAGAAAGAAATAACCAACTAGGTTATGATATTATTACATATAACATACTAACAAAAACTTATATACCTTTGACCCAGCTGTCCCTAAATTTGACAAGTCAGGACTATTATTCATTACCCTAGCTATAAATCCTTACACACAAATTCATGTAGTTATTTTATCTCTCTCTCTCTCTCTCTCTCTCTCTCTATATATATATATATATATATATATATATACATACACACATACACACACACACACACACACCCTTCACAACCAGCTAATAAGATATTGCCTTTATAAAGGACATACTATACTGAATTGCTACAAAACTAGATATCAATCACCTATACTGAAAAATATAAATATTGTCTGGCAGTAATTCTTTTTGCCTGTACATATTCCAGATTTGACACAGAGTGCTCATTTCCTGTTAGTACAAATAAATGCATCAAAATAATTAGTCTGGCTTTTCTGTATGTTTCACCCGACTTATTTAATAATGTTGTTGAAGACTCATTCAGGCTTTCATTTTCTGGAATTGTTCTATATTGCTGACATTTTGGAAACCAATGGGAGATGCTTTCCAACTTAAGTCACGTTTCAAAATGAAGATTTTGTCTAGGCTGATACTGTTTGGTTTGCTAGAAAGTGAAGCATCTAACAAGAGTGAAAGGAACTTTTTAGGGATTATTTCCATGAGACTTAAAATGATAATCAACTACAGATGGAACTTCCCTTCAACCCATTAGGTCCAATAGACTGATGTACTACTTTTGAACAGATAAAACTGTTTCAGAAGAAAGTGACCAATAAATGGAAACCCCAGTATTGGATGCAGTGAAGCTGTACACCTTTCACTGAAGTTATAGCTCAGTTGCTTAAGTGAGGATCCACTGATGATGAAAAGCTAGAATTCTAATGACCAAAGTCAAATTTGTACAGTCCTTTTGGTTGCATCAAATATGGTACCCCTGCATAAACCTTATTTAAAGGACAAAACTTTATACTTGCATCCTGTCACAACCACACTCTTCAGCTCAACAGATAACCAACAATCCAGCCTTTTTTGATAGAATTACTGCAGCTGTGTTTTCATAAAGACCTTCTGCTTAAGGATCTCTGTCAGGTCTGCTTATATGGTGTTCTTCAAGGCTGAGGTCTGGAGAAAATCTTTCCTTCATGCCAAAACCAACTATATAATACAATTTAAACTAGTTTAATCTATTTCACTGTCTGAGTGTTTTCTATAACTTTCAAACAGTACAGGATATATTTGTGGTGATGTTGGATCACTGTGATGATCTGTGCAATAAGCACTAGATTTTTTTCATCTATGCAAACTAACATGATTTCTCATAATGCATCTGGTCTGTGTTGAGTTGACTGTGATCTTGACAATTCTGCTATATTTGTGTTGTACTTTCAAATGGTGTGGAAAATAAAAGCAACAAATTAGTACACAGTAATTCTGATCACTGAAGTGTCTGATGCCCTGAAAGTTAGCATGACATTGTGGCAAACTTAATGCTATCAATAAAAAAAGGAGGTCATCTTAATGTTCACACTGGTGTGAAATTTAGCAATAGTGGTGCAAAAACCCCTAACAATTATTATAATCAAATGTTGGCATGCTATTGACTCAGACTGGGGTGAAGTCACTGAAAAAGTAAAGAACAGAAAGGTATTAAAAAATTACAAAATTCAGTCCACACAGCAGATCAGCAGCAATGTAGAATGGACCATGAAGTTTAGATAAACTCCATACTTTATGCCACAGTTAAGAGAAATTGAGCTTATTTTTGCTGCTTTCACTTTTGCTGAGTCAGTCACAGCAAAACTAGATAAATCTTTGACACATAAAAGAAATATAGTATGTGTAACAGCATGAGGCAGTGTAAATGTGCAAATGATAAAATGAATGCAAACAAGAGATGTGTATTGGATTTAGCCTTGTACATAATGAGTGAGAGCTGTGCTTGGTGTGGAACAAAATGTGTCTGAAATATAATAAAGTGGGATGTTTTTCTGATTTGTTTAAGGCCAAGGTGGTCAAAGACCTGGCAGCAGGAGTTAAACTAAGGAAAATGTAAAGGAAACTTTCTTTTTGGCTTCTCTGATTAAGCTGTCAGATCCAGATGAAGAATGGTGCATCAGACTTCTAATTCATGACTCTGTTGTAAGATTTTAGATAGACACAGCGAGCATTATAACTGTAGTGTCATACATGCATATAGCAGCAAGCAGCATGTCCACAGCTGTCTAAACAGAAAAAGAAGTATGTAGTCAAGGTGGGAAGCTTAGAGAAAGAGGGAAATTTCTAATCATGGTTGCATGAAGACTGCTCAAATATGAGTTTTGGATCTGTATTTTGCTGGGTCCTTACTTGAATAATCCACTGAGTAAACTAGCTTTAACTGTTGGAAATGAAAAAAATAAATGATAATGTATTTTGTAACACTGGACTCATTGAATGTGAGCTGTTAAAAATTTGCCTGAAACCAGGTGAAGTCCTTCATACACTCATTCTGCCCCAAAGAGTACTGTTCCCCTTGCTCTCTAAGGCAGATGCTAAACTAAAATGCATGCAGTCACTTGGGCTAATTGAAAGGGTTACTAGATCAGCAGACTGCTCTGGTCCAATGGCCAGTCAAGGATTTGTGTTGATTAATAACATGATTAATGTGATCACGAGGGACAGGTTTATCTTGCATACCATGGAAGATGTAGCACCCAAGTTAAGTGGAGTAAATAGGTTCTCTGTATTAGATTCATTGAGTTGGTTTTGGTACATACATCTGGACTCAAACAGCAGATAGCAGACAACCTTCATTCCTCTAGCTAAAAGATTGGGCCGGATTCACGATGGCTTGCACGGAGTCTAAGAGTAGAGTAAGACTCCATGCAGCCATCATGTCCGACGAGCGATCCAGGAACAGCCTGTAGGGGCGTGTAAGAGAGCTCCTAAAATGGCTCTTACACGGACAGGGCTGGGATATGCAAATCACCTCAATTTCAGGTGAAAGGCATGCAAATGAGGTAGATTTGTGAGTCAGGAAACCCGAACCTGTCCGAGTAAGAGCAGTGTTATTTGCAGAAATGTACTCAGTTGACAACTGAGTACTGTTCTGCAAATAGCAAAACAGAGCTGCGACAGCTCCAAATAAAGGTTGCATCCAGTGCAGGAAGCATGCCAATGGCCAAATATACGGCCATTGAAAATGTTCCCTGATGCAAAATTAAAATAAAAATATTTTTTTTTTCGCTGATTTCCGATGTTTAAGCATGGTGCAGCGCCGCGCAAATGGGCTGCGCTCTAAAAACCAGAACACTACAAATTAAAACCCATAAATGTGGATTTTATTGAAAGTGGTAATGTACAATGCAGGGGAATGGCAGGCTGAAGACAAGATGGCCACCGTGTAGAGGTTGCTAAGGGGGGAAGCTCAATCTAAGACATGTAACCAAGCATTAGTAGGCAATCCTATGTAAATCCAAAAACTAGAACTGTGATAAACAGAGAGCGAAGAGCAGGAGACTTTCACCAAAGTTTATTAAAATAGCACGCTACACACTAAGACATTAACACAATTCACATTCGCATTTTCATCTGTACACCATCCAGACTTCATCAGATGACCAGTGATAATAATGACATCCTTTTATATCTTAACCAATAAATACATCAATTAAAATTAATAGACATCAATTTTCTTAAACCCTAAAACAAAACTACTCTACTTAATATGTATGCATTTTAAAATTCTACCACTTCTATAATAAACTCAAATGAAAACTATTTAAATATTTCAGTGGATGGGACCATATGAAATTCAGTAAAAATTCTGTTTCTAATAAAGAAATAAAGAAATAAATAAATAAATAAAATCTTGAATTCATCAAAATGTCCTAAAATAATAAATAATAGATATTTACTAATAAATAAACTTCCATAAAAACATTTTATTAGAAAAGTTAAGTAGATTAAAAAAATATATATTTTTTATTATCCCTACTATTCCAAAGGTAAATTACTGTTTATAAAATAACAAGCATGTTTATCTGTATATCCTAGCTGCCCTCTAGTGGTTGTTGAAACACTTACAATTCAGTTTATAAATTCATAATTTAGCTGCCCTCAATTTTAAAATAGGTGTTATACTAGTATATTCATTCAGCCCTGGTGGATTATATGCTTCCAAGGTCATCTGCCACCAGAGCTCCCTGTATTCAATTTTCTCTTCCCAGGGACCCCCCTAATATCTCTTTGCATTTGTTCTATTACCGAATTGTAATTGTTTCAACAACCACTAGAGGGCAGCTAGGATATACAGATAAACATGCTTGTTATTTCATAAACAGTAATTTACCTTTGGAATAATAGGGATAATAAAAAATATATATTTTTTTAATCTACTTAACTTTTCTAATAAAATGTTTTTATGGAAGTTTATTTATTAGTAAATATCTATTATTTATTATTTTAGGACATTTTGATGAATTCAAGATTTTATTTATTTATTAGGAGCAGAATTCTTACCGAATTTCATATGGTCCCATCCACTGAAATATTTAAATAGTTTTCATTTGAGTTTATTATAGAAGTGGTAGAATTTTAAAATGCATACATATTAAGTAGAGTAGTTTTGTTTTAGGGTTTAAGAAAATTGATGTCTATTAATTTTAATTGATGTATTTATTGGTTAAGATATAAAAGGATGTCATTATTATCACTGTTCATCTGATGAAGTCTGGATGGTGTACAGACGAAAATGCGAATGTGAATTGTGTTAATGTCTTAGTGTGTAGCGTGCTATTTTAATAAACTTTGGTGAAAGTCTCCTGCTCTTCGCTCTCTGTTTATCACAGTTCTAGTTTTTGGAAGTATTTTTTGGAGCCACCGTTTCATTTGTTTATTAATCCTATGTAAATGAGTGTTAGGATAGTGAATCGCTAGTTTACATAGCAAATGAGCACAGTCAGTGGAGTGTAGGAGTAGGATATGGGGAGTAACAGAGTAGAAGATAGGTGACATCACGAGGGGGGTATGTATGAAAGAAGTGAAGCTCATTGGAGCAGAGTGGCATGTGTCCGCTATCATTTAGACATCATGGAAAGAGGTGTGTCAACAGGTAGGCTAGGGAAAGCCAAGAAATGGAAGGTGTATACCATGGATAACACCAATGTTTCTTGCTGAGCATGCATGCATGCGTGTGCGTGCCTGTAAACCCGAGTAAGACAGAGTGTGCACGTGTAAGCGTGAGTGCGTGCGTTTAAGCCGGAGTAAGCATATATAAGGCTGTTTAAAGAGTTGTAAGCATGTTTGCGCTGGTATGCATGCGTTTTAAACTGAATAAGCAAGTTTTAGTCCGTGTAAGCATGTCTGCGTGCGTCTTAAATGCTGTGCTCGTGTTTGCGCTTGTGTGTGCGGCGCTCCCCCCTGAGGAAACAGAAAGGAAAAAGGAAGCACAACAAATAGTAGGAAGCTACCAGGGAGTACTAGCAGAGCTAGCAGGTGAAAACAATCAGAATCAGGCAATTACACAGGCAGTACACTAGCCCAGCCCAGCCTAGCACTTAAAACTCTGCAAACAACAGTCCATTATGTTTCTCACAAGAGACACTGCAATAAGCTAATAGAAGTGAAAACTGAAAAAGCTTTAATGAGACAAAGAAATTTTAGGGGCTGCCATTGCTGTTATAAGGTGACATATGCAACATGCTGAGGGTGTTGACAATGGAAATGCTGCTGGACAACCCACAGTGAGGAGAAGGAGAAGAGTGTACAGGCCCAGGGTAACTTACCAGGGGCTACATGAGCTGGAGATAGTGGAGAGCTATAGAGTGGACAGAGACCTCCTGCAGCAAATTGTTCAGCTGTGCAGGCCACGCCTCACACACAGAACCAACAGAGGGGAACCCATCCCAGTGGAAACCAAGGTATGTGTTGGCCTAAGAATATTAGCAACAGGTACCTTCCAGAGACCCAACTGGTGATATGATGGTGATATAACAGGCATCAGCATCCAGGATACTACACCAGTTCCTGGATGCCATGTCAGCACATGTCGGTGATCATGTATATTTCCCCAATTCCCATGAGGTATTGGCCAGCAATATGCATCTCTTCCAGCAAATAGCGGAATACCCTGAGGTAGTGGGTGCAATAGACTGCACGCACATATGCATCAAAGCACCAGCCGGCGAGCGAGGTAGGGTCTACTTCAACCGCAAGGGCTTCCCCTCCATCAACTGCCAGGTCGTGTGTGATGCCCAGGGCATAATACTGAATGTGTGTGCAGGCTGCCATGGAAGTTACCATGATTCCCATATCTGGCATCTGACGCAGCTGTACCAGACATTTGACAATGGGGACATCCCACATGGTCACCTAGTGGGGGATGCTGGCTATGCACTAGAGTCGTGGCTGATGACACCCATCTGAAATGTACACACACCTGAACAGGAATGCCATAATGAGGCACACGCACAAACACGTAATGTAATAGAGTGTGTGTTTGGGCTGCTCAAGTCACAGTTCTGGTGCCTGGACACATCTGGTGGAGCCTTGCAGTACTCACCAACTACATGTACCCAAATTGTCATGGTATGTACTATGCTACATAATATGATCCTGTGAAAACAGCTGCAGCAGGACCAGCATAGGCCTGGGCCAAACAGCCCCCCACTATTGCCAAGGTCATCACAGGCAGAGAGTGACTCGGAGGAAGAACAACGTGAGCCTGCTCCAGTCGGCAGAAGGAGATGTGCCCAGTCTGCTTTGGCCTTGGCAAAGAGGCAACGTATAGCACATACACTGGCTCAGTAGGAACTCTGGAAATGATACCCCCTCCGACTCGCACATAAAGTAAAAGGGATGCCTAAGTTGACACTACCTGCTTCCAAACATGTGCAGGGAGTGTAGTATGTGCATCCGACATAGGCAGCCCTGCAGCACCACCTAAGACATGAAAGCCATGTGTTAAGCAATATAAAGTAGTGTTAAACAGCAATTACCACCATGTAGTATATGCAAACAAAATCGCACACACCAACTAGCACAACTGTGGTCAATGTTCAGTAATATTGGGCAACGTCCAGCAATGTTGGTGAATATTGAGCAATGTCAGACAAGCCTGGTCTAAGTAGGGCATAGCTGAACAAAAGCCAACATGCTCATATTTGCTTAACAGGCCTTTAAGCAGTGTGGTCTGCTCAGTATGAAAATATAAATCAGTGATGGGCCTCGAACCCAGGATACTGTGCACTATAGCCAAAGCACTGAACCACTAAACCATGACAATATTGCAGTGGTCCACCTGTATGACGGAATGTTGATAAGTATATGCAAAGTATTCCATGGAAACCCTGTAGGCACAGCATAATCCTTGTTGAGTTATGACACAAAGGTGAGTCCTGCAGTGAGAACAGAACCTGACTTCCAACACACACAGTATAAATGTTAATATTCGTCATGTTCGCACACATCAGCAAATGTAGTGGACCTCAGATAGCAACATACTGAAGGGTCACACTGGGCATGCTCACACACTTGAATAATTGAGACAAATGTCAGGCAACAAAACATGTAATGTCAGAACTGGGCATGCTCACACACTTAGGCCATGTCTGAGTACAGCAGTGGGCCACGCATATCTGGCAGTTGCATGTGTTAACCCAGGAACCTGTCACTATACAGCAATCCACCCTGTGCACACAGCTATATGACAACAGACACATCTATAATATAGTGGAACCCTGTCATAATCAAATATGTTCTGCAGATACTGAAGTTCTTCATGGAAACTGGTAAAGCAAAGATGATAAAGACCTGCAAACAGTATCAGCAATAAACATTGTGCATCTTGAACATTAGCATAGGTTCAGAGGTCGATACTAGAATATCTGCCCTAGGGCATGTACAAGCCTAGCCAGAGTGTGTTTGGCATTCGCAACCCTGTCAGATTACTACACTGTGTGTGTGAATAGTAGGTCACACAAGATAGCCCATGTACATTTATGCTAGTGTGCCTCTGTCTAGCAGGGACACAGAAGATATCCCAGGGGTAAATATACAATCACCCATACAGTCATCAAGATGTCTCCAGTAGGTGGTCAGTGGGTGGCTCTGCCTATGTGAAACTGGGATTACATTCTGTAGTGAGTGGAGCCTCTGGGATAAGAATCTGTCCCTCCACAATGTCTTATTAACATCTGTGCTGAGGTATAAGTCCCTGCAGTGTGTAGCTCCAAGGGAGTTGGATATCCTGAGGTGGAGCATGTCCAGTAATTCTTGTTTGGGTATAGCTGTAAACAACAGGCACACATCATATCTGAGTAGGTGGTAAGCGACTGAGTAGAGCTGGAGTTACTGCGTCTGAACTATGCAGGGCATCTGTGTGAGTCCCTAGATCTGCTTGGTGAGGACCATCCGTGGCCAGTACAGTTGCTGCAGGTATCAGGTAAGGTACACCCCAAATGTGACATTGTAACCAAGCATGGATGTGATGAGTATAGGGGCACAATGACCTCACTCGATCTAGATGTGAAATCATATGGGATAAGGTGGCACACATAGAAGGTGTGTCCAACCACCTTGCAACGTGAATGTTAAAGGTGACAGTACGAACAAGTGATGTCCCCAAACCCCTAACAACTCCTACTGTATGTAATGGAGTACTACCTATGTGGTAATGTGTGGGCATGTTGTTACTCCCAAAGGGGATGACTATGCAACTAATGGCATTTAGCTGTAGGCCATGGCTCAGGCACCAGTCATCCATCTCTGTGAGACCCTGATTGAGTATGCATGTGGCAGCTGGAGAGTTGATCATGACACCCAGTTTGCAGTCAAGTGCAAACATGTTCAGCCATATTCCCCCTGTAATAGCCTGTACGTAAGACAAATATATACTGAACAAGAGAGATCCCAGGACCAAGCTGTGTGGGATGCCATGTGTAACTGGTGTATAGTCAGACATGGCACCTGCAATCCTGACCATGTGGGTGCTATCCCTGATCTAGGTATCAATCCATTGTGTGAGATATGTGTCCAAATTGATGCTGGTGAGCCTATGCATAATGGCCCAGTGGGTTATTGTGTTGAATGGTTTTGCAAGGTTCAGGTAGGCTGTTTAGATAGCCGTCCCTATGTCGATGGACCTGTTAGCCATTTAAAGAATACCTACAGGTTCAAGAGGCAAGATCTGCCCACAACAATGCTGAAATGAGTAGGACACAGTGTCTGTAGGTTCCCGATGTCTATGTGTAGGAGTCCTGTGACAATATGTTCCATAGCTTTGCAGAACAGGCTACATAGGCTTATAGGGCAATATTGTCTGTGGTCCATTGTGGCACCAACTCTGTTTAGTGGGACCACTGTCCCAGTACACCATTCCTTGGGTACATATCCTGTGGTAACTCCGATATTGAACAGTGATGTAATGTGAGGGTTGCGTTTGTCATGATGCTCGTGTATGATGCAGGCTGGGACACCATCTGGTCACATTGATACTGTGATGTAAGCTGTGGGGAGGGCAGCACTCACCTGTTACTGTGTGATGTCAGGGAGGTTATACTCTGTTGGGATGGATAGTTGCTCCTTAGAGGGGATGGGTGGGAGACATCTGCACTGAACCTGTTTGCCAGGATGTAGGCAATGCCAGTGGGTTCAGGGTAGGTTTAGTCGGTATGCAGTAACTCACAGCATATCAGTGAGTGTCCACCCAGGTTCCTGACATAACTGAAGAAGGCCGTGTGATAGTCCTACGTGTCAGGTGGAATTGTCTGGTAGAAGCAGCCCTTAGAAAAGTCCATGAGTGATTGTAGCTGTCTGCTAGTACAGATCACAGTTGCCTTCCCAGTCTTGGATTGTGCTCTATCATGTAGTAGCGTCCTCCTGATGTACATCTTATTAATGGCTGGGGTCTACCAGACAGGTCCCCTGCCATTGTAATAGTGGGTCTTGTTGTTATTTGGGATAGCACAATCCATGCAGTCCACTAGGTGTCCATAGAATGTGTATGTAAAGGATGCAGCAGTGTGAGCTGTATATGCCACTGTCTCAGGATCTCTGAAGGATACCACCTTGCTTCGGTGAAGTGAGATGTTGGCTCATGAGAAGTTCACCAAGATTACCCAGGATGGGTGTGTGGTGGGTATATGTATGTCCTGTGAGATACATGTTTGTTCTGACCTTACCAATGAGGGGTATATCGCTGGTGTGGAACATAGAGTCCCCATGTTGGTGATGAGCAGGTCCAATATGTATTCCCCCTTGTGGCTGTACTGACTGGTTGTGCCAAAGCATATGAGTCCACAAATTGTAGTGACTGTTGGGTGAGGTTGTCGGGGCTTGAGTAGTATCCCCAGTCAATATGTGTGTATATGAAGTCACACAATATAATGGTGTCTGTGGAGACCTTCATATTCTCCATAGTTCCCACAAAAGCTGAGTGTGTTTCCTGAGTTTGGGAGTGTGTTCTGTAGCAGGCAACAAACTGAAAGGCAGTATTGCACAATGGTAGTTGTATATGTATGGTCTGTGATGCTTTGTGCAGTGCTACTAACCTGGAGGTGTGTGTATCTGTGATGCATATGGATACTCCCCCTAGTTGTGTTGTCTATTCCAAGTCTTGTTGTCAGACAGCATGGTATGAAACATAACCTGGTAGTGCTTGTGTGCATAAGCGAGCCTGAACCAGGTGTCTGTCAGTGCACAGATATTGCTCTCCTCCATACTGAGGAGAGTCCTGAATGGCCACAATATGAGGTTAACACAACTGTTGTTGAGCAGCATTACCCTTAGTTTCATTTAACCTGTAATGTCTATGGAGGTGGGTTTGTCTTCTGAGCCCGGCTTAAAAAAGGCACTCTGGTGGTAGCAAGAGCCTTAGCCAGCATACCAAAGTCCAAGGGTGACAGGTGCAAGCTATCCACAGAAGCTACGTGGCATGTTGAGCATGTCATCATACGCTGACAGACACTGTATCCCCTATGAATTAAACAAATTTGTTAGCCAACTGTTAAATGTGATATGTGTGTCTGTATACTGTGACATCATAATTGGTGGGTGTAAGATGCTAGACAAGGTCAGGGTCATAATGGCCTGGGCTATATGATCAGAGTGTACCTCCATGTATCATGTCATGTGGTCCAGGGAGTAACGTCTGAGGTTACACACACCAGCATGGACAATGATGATGCCAGTCTTGTACTTGCTTTGGAGTGACCTGACTGTCTGTGTTATGTGGCAGATCCTGGCACCCAACAGACAGCCCAAAGTGACTATTCCTTTGTCAGGGCTGGTGAGTGGTATGTCAGTGTGTCTGAACATAAGTGTCACCTATTACAAGTGTATTAGGTGTGTTGTTTAGCCTGAAGGGCAGTGACTGTGTGGCACACTGACATCGTGAACTTAGTGATATGCGGGTATTGTAGTGGGGTAGCAGGTGTGTGTGTGTCTGCTTTGGAGGTCTCTACTGCTTAGGTAGAGTACATTTACAGCATCCAAGTATGTCAATGTGTGCTAATGTGGTTTGAGTGCTGTTGCTAGAGGATATGTGAGACTGATATGTGGTGTGTGTGGTTACCTTCACCACCTGATAGACTGTGCCAGTCATGGGATGAGAGAGTTCAGCTCCCTGTATGTCTATATAGGTGCATCTCACACATATATCTGAGTTTGTCAGGAGGAGGAGATGGTTGTCTGTGTTCATGAGGCAGATGTGACATTGTGTCAATATCACAATATCCACCAGATGGACTGAAGAGTACACACAAAACCGACCCCTGGACATGCCAGGATATTATCATGACATACTCTGTAGCCTGATCACAAAGGATCAGTAGGGTGTTAAGCATGTAAAAGAGTATAACAGGGATTAGTGCTCATGTTCGTTAGTGTTTTGTAAAGAGGAGCTGAGAAGGAGTCCAGACTGAATCATGACACCTCCTTCAGCTATGTCATAAATATCAATGTACACACACATATGTCCTGAGTCAGGGCCAACTGTACCTGAGTGTCAATGCCGACATCATGACAGACAGGCCCATATGTACATACCCATCCCCCACTGACAATAGTCCACATCATCATACCAGGAGATATCACATGTAGAATGGATGAGCAGCTACCCCCACTGCCAAAAGCATGGCAGCAGGTGAAATACATTGATTCCCAATATGTGTCATGCACAAACTACAGAACAAACAGATCATGCACCTGAACAGTCAGTGGAGCCGCACCCCCTACACAGGATGTGGAACCGTTGAATGTGTCACAGCTACATATGGCACTCCCCACAAGTGTTGGTGCACAACACACCATGGGAAGTCAAGTCCAGTACGCCTATGAGGTCTGATCTGCAAGGTTATGGAGTCCATCATGGTTGCAGTCATAAACAGAGCTATTGGAAGCTGACACACACACAACCCTACCAACTGTGGTATGTTCATGTGCGGATCATGGTTCCCAAGCATGCTAGACTGTTTGCAAGGCAACCACCCAGGACATACATCAATGAACACATCTATACGTGCGTCACATAGACTTTGAATAGCTCTTTATCAACATCCCAGACACATGTAGTATCCACAAAACCAAGAAGCTGTGCATAAATATGTGTTGACATATGACGGAATGTCATTGTGTCCACAGATAGATCACACAAGGTAAGAATACTGAGGTCATGTTCAAGCTGTTGACACCTGCTGACCCACACGGACCATTCCTGGAATGGCATAAAACAAAGTGTACACACATCACCATGTCCAGTCTGATGATGTCACCATCCTACAAATACAGCAGGAGAAGGGAAATCAGCCAGTAAAGCAAATAGCGTGCCATGTTAATGCGTCTCTTTCCAGTATCATAACATAGTTAGGTAGGGGTTTGAATCCTGCAAAGTGTGTGTGTGTGTGTGGGGGGGTGTATGTGTGCAATTTCCTTTGACAGGTGTTCCCTTTTTGGAGACTGGGAAAACATAGTTAGGTAGGGGTTTGAATCCTGCAAACAGTGAGTGTGTGTGTGTGTATATGTGTGCAATTTCCTTTGAGAGGTGTTCCCTTTTGGGAGACTGGGAAAACATAGTTAGGTAGTGGTTTGAATCCTGCAAACAGTGAGTGTGTGTGTGTGTGTGTGTGTGTGTGTGTGTGTGTGTGTGTGTGTGTGTGTGTGTGTGTGTGTGTGTGTGTGTGCAATTGTCTTTGAAAGGAGTGCCCTTTTTGGAGACTGTGAAAACACACTAAAAGAGGTACATTCCTCTTTGGAATGTCTGATGATGTCACCATCCTACAAATACTGCAGGAGAAGGGAAACCAGCCAGTAAAGCAAATAGCGTGCCGTGTCAGTGTGTCTCTCTTTAGTATCATAACATAGTTAGGTAGGAGTTTGAATCCTGCAAACAGTGAGTGGGTGTGTGTGTGTGCAATTGTCTTTGAAAGGAGTGCCCTTTTTGGAGACTGTGAAAACACACTAAAAGAGGTACATTCCCCTTTGGAAAGTCTGATGATGTCACCATCCTGCAAATACTGCAGGAGAAGGGAAACCAGCCAGTAAAGCAAATAGCACGCTGTGTTAGTGTGTCTCTCTCTAGTATCATAACCTAGTTAGGTAGGGGTTTGAATCCTCCAAACAGTGAGTGTGTGTGTGTGTATGTGTGCAATTGTCTTTGAAAGGAGTGCCCATTTTGGAGACTGTGAAAACACACTAAAAGAGGTACATTCCTCTTTGGAAAGTCTGATGATGTCACCATCCTACAAATACTGCAGGAGAAGGGAAACCAGCCAGTAAAGCAAATAGTGCACTGTGTTAGTGCATCTCTCTCTAGTATCATAACATAGTTAGATAGGGGTGTGAATCCTGCAAACAGTGAGTGTGTGTGTGTGTGTGTGTGTGTATGTGTGTATGTGTGTATGTGTGCAATTGTCTTTGAAAGGAGTGCCCTTTTTGGAGACTGTGAAAACACACTAAAAGAGGTGCATTCCTCTTTGGAAAGTCTGATGATGTCACCATCCTACAAATACAGCAGGAGAAGGGAAACCAGCCAGTAAAGCAAATAGCGTGCCGTGTTAATGTGTCTCTCCCTAGTATCATAACATAGTTAGGTAGGGGTTTGAATCCTGCAAATGCTGACTGTGTGTGTGTGTGTGTGTGTGTGTGTGTGTGTGTCACTGTTGGTCAACACGGTGTGGGTTTTGCTTTTACTATGGTATGACATAGTATGATGACAACAGTAAGTGCATTGCAGACATCAGGTATCTGCATGGCAAATATATATGTGTACATGTCCCCTCAATCACTACATAGGTGTGAAGCCTGCATACTACATGAATACATTTGTTTCCATTGACAGGTTGTGCCGCTGCTACTCAGATCATAGGTCACATATGTATGTATGTGACATGCCCATCCACTGTCGTGTTCTGTGGCCAAGGGCATCTGTGGCACACACACCCATGACAGTTACTTAAGAGTAGTGTGAGTGAGGGTAGATGCCTGGGGTATATGTCAGACATGGTCATACACAACAAAGTCTGCCAAGAATGGACAGTCTTTATAGGTGTATGACTGCCTTGTGGATATGCATTCAGGCCTCTAATGTCTGTGATACACCTTCGGACTCCACAATACCTATGGATATGTGGATACCAAGGGACACATGACATAACATGGGTCTGTATGTACACAATAGTACCCGACATACATGCTGAGGGCTACCACCGGCGTGGTACTGATGGGATAGTAAGTATAGTACATGAGATGACTATGCCATAGTCGGCTTACTGCTATACAGCATGTATCACACAACAGGTATCTGTCTGTATGATACTCTTGTTTAGGATATGCGTCCTATCCAGGGAATGCATTGTAGGCCATTCCATGCATTCCCAGATTTGGATGGACATGTACCTAAGTGGGCTATATGACACACAGGTGTGGTCACAGTAATGGGTGGCGGTCATCACCACTGGTTAGTGTTATAGTGTAGCACCGGAAGGATCCTATTGATACTGGGGTCCCTACTACTGTGTGTCATTTGTCAGGACATCATCCAATGATTGCGTATAGTCATGCTGTTGAGGTTGTATATACTACCAGACTGCAAATCATTGACTGATATTAACAGTATCACCCGCAGCATAGTGTCAACCCATGTCATACACACGTCTACCCATGTTAGTACATAACTGTAGTAGAATGCATACTAGCCATTGAAAGATGCAATGGGATGTTAATAATGTGTATGACAAGGTATGCCACATGTTCCATGTGTCCACTATGCACGTATATCCAGACAGTGCGCACCCACCATGTTCACAGATGTACACTTGCTAATTTGTACTGCACACATCACACACGTACTGTCCACTCGCTAACACATGCTGGCAAAACATCACACATCAGCCAAATGGCACATGGGTGGATAATACATACTCAGACCTAACAGTGGTGTAAACAATGCTACATTGAGAATCAGAGCTTTGATGCATAATATCTGCTCAGATATACCTACAAGGATGTAGTTAGACTTCCTTGTTGACAACTCGGTATTATTGCTACACTGCTATAGTGTCACCCTGTGCATCAGCACCATGTTAGCCTGTCCCTCAGTCGATAATGCAGATGACAGGAGGCGGCACAGGTATCATCATATGCACAGGGCATTTTGTTGTTTTCCAGAGCCTGACATTGACCCATCCAATCGACATGCTTGTGTGTGTGGGACAACAGTACAGCATTGGCCAATGTTGATGTAATGTGTGTGTGTATGTGTGAGCCCTAGTTGTTTGCTTAATGTGTATGTGTCTGCATGCACACAGCTCCAACATGTGGCTGACATATATGGTGGTTTGTGGGACAGCCACAGACTGTACCTGCTTGGCTGTACAGATCACTGTCTCCGGCCATGGACACAGTACCTGTGTTTGGCAGGGGTGCTACGGACGATATCAGGTACCAACCCTGACTGGGCACTGTCATCAGAGGCAGAGGTATGACGACTGGACCCATGTCCCTGCTGGGACTGGCCAGAGCCACATGCACGTGGTCTACTGGGACAGACAATGGACAGGCCAGCCCCAGCATTGCTGGGGCTGGTACTGCCACTACGGGAGCGGCTGTGAGCTGTGGGCCATCCGCGACTACTGCCAGCTGTTGCTGTTGCTGGCATGCATCTGTGTCGACGTCGCAACCATCCTCCATGGTCCTGGCTTGAGGAAGACATGTTGTGGAGGGCATCTATTGTCTCCCCCCAACATCTATCAATGACCTTGGTGTATGTCTGGATGGCACCGGCAAGGTCACAGATGCTGTCATTGTTAGCGGTGTTATGTGCCCTCTGCACCCTAAGTCCCTGCCTGGTGTACCATTCTATACATGCCTGAGCCTGCATTACAGTCCGGAACATAGTGGTCGTCATAAGACCTGTGAGGGCACGCCTGCCAGGGGCAATATGTCCAGTGGTGCCCCCCGAGAACCCCTGGACCTCCGCCTATGTGGTACCATTCTGGGTCTATGGCTATGGCTGCTGTGAGGGGATGCACGTGCCATGGGTACCACACTCTCCTGGTCAATGCCAACTGTATGTTGTCCCTCCCCTATGGCCATTGGTGGTGAGGGATGTAATGGCAGTATGAGTGTGTGCATAGATGGGGTTGAACGCTGTGTACTGTCGATTGGTGGACCAACGACAGACCCTGTCAAATCTCCCTGTGCCAAAATACATGTGTCATCATCACCACTATCCGTGGCAGTGGCTTCATGTCACCCGCTGATTTTGCCAAGCCCTACCTCAGCACCTATGAGAGGAAGACAGGAAATACACATTACGGTCTGCACATGCACCCATGCACACATGCACACATGCACACATGCACACATGAACACATGTACACATGAACACATGAACAGATGCACACATGCACACATGAATGCATGCACACATGCACACATGAACACATAGGAACACATGCACACACGAACACAGGAACACATGCACACTCCTCACTACAGCAGATACACACACACAACAGAAATCCAAATCATACTCAATACTGGTTGAAGGTGGGTGACAGTATCACAAGGCAAACAGTCACTCACATGTGTCAGCATGCAGAATAAGTGTTGATCAAGTCCATGCAGTGTAAGTGTAGACAGCCATAGTTAATGACAGTGTACATGGCTGTGGTGCATGTATGTACATGTACAGTGATTGCCTACACCCTGGAACACAATGTGTACAAGGACACGACATTTCTGTGCAAGTATTATAAGCTCTGAAATCTTCTGTGCACCATCACATACAGGTATACATACCATGGCTGCATGTGTTATCTGTGTGTCACATGGATTTCCATGTCTGATTGTAGTGTCTGTGTCTGTAGCAGATAATTGTGGACAAAGGTGTAGCACATGCATGCTATGTACACACACGGGATGAGTGGTGCATGTATACATGATGGGATACCAATCCCAGACATGGCCATTGTAACAGTATGGGGTGTAGTGCCATTAACCATCATCATCATGCATCATGTGGTCACTAAAGTGTGCTAGACCACCGCCAAGCATGCTGTACCTGAACCACAGTGCTGTGGCTAAGTTCACAATTACACAGCCACGTTGCACAAGGGTGTGTGAGGTGTCCAATAGGGAGCATTGCCTAACATGACTGTGTTATGTTTTGAGGAGTGTTGCACAGCCCCATGCTAGGCCCCTACCCCTCAGGTATAGTATGTGTGGTGATGACATGTGGGATATTGAAGTGTGACCTGGCAGCGGGTGTCCGGTTACACTATGTGTAGCATGTAGAAGTGTACTGCGTATGACAAACGTGTTATGTTGTGTACATATGTGTCAACTATGCCTATCCAATGTGCAGTACAGTGTTGCCACATTTGTGTCTGATGCTCTGTGCATTACATGTGATTGAGGCAGCTATTGACATTACTGAGATGTTTCACGTCTCACAGCAAACATGCACAGCATGCATTATGCATAGGTGTGTTATGTGTACATGGCCTACACCTCACCTATGACATGCGCAGTTCAATACCAAGTTTAAAGTGTTAACACACTCACCAGCATGTAACGTCTGCCCTGCTGTCACACCAGAGGGACCTGCAAGAATATGACACAGTTTGTCAGTGGCCACAACTGTGGCAGTGCTACTGTGAGTGTGCTAAACTACAGTAGAAGAACAGGCATAGGTGTACAGATACCATTCAAATTATCAGTATTGCACACAATAGGCAGCACAACTGCTAAACACAGTACACATCTCACACATGCATAATTTAACAATACAGGTAACAGTAGTCTACAGCTAGGGCATGTTACCTGCATGCTCCATGTCACCATGCTGGGTGGCTCTGGCCTCCATGATGACACATGTGTGATGTTGTTGTTGCTGTAGGCCAGGAGCCACCACACTTAGCAGCAGTTCCTCCACTCTGGTGAGGGGGGATGTATGGCCACCCCACCACCTGTGGCAAGCTGTTGTCTGTGGATATCAGACGCACGCCGCCGGACATGTCTAATTAAATCACTGCAGTGATGGTGTACCTGCTCATATGTCCAGTCCAGACATGCCTATGTCATTTACCCGATGAACAAGTTCTTGCCAGAGTACAGTACACTCCTGCTGGTGCTGGCTGGCCCTTGAAAACAGTAGGGTATAGTGCTGAACCAGTCTGTGGTGGATTTCCTGTTCCTCTGCAGCTGTGTAGCAGGGGTTCCTGTGATGAGCCATAAGCCTGGAAGACAAGTAAACAATATGTGTGAGCAAGTCATGTGGCACACAACATTATACTGTACAGATATCAGTTAACTGCCATATATAGCATCTGTTCATCTGTCAGAGGATACACACATTCAATACCACATATCAGTGCTCAGCCCACAGCTGGCTGACAGTGCCTGCCACACTCCATATGACACACCAGTAAACACCAGTACTCAGCTCACTGTTCGGGATCCAATGCACAGCCTTGCCAGGGGGGTATATATCAAGCTAATGCATGCAGAAATATGTCATCCATTGCAATGAATGTGAAGTACAGTTACAGTATAACCAGTAACCCACCCTAGTCGTTGATGCCATACCCCTACCTAACATATGTGCACAGTTGTTAATATAGCTGGCATACTGCTGTAACAGAGTATACATGTTGCTAGGTACACACGCAAACCCTGCATCACACATGTGATTGCGGACATGGTACAGGCATCATTACACACACATCAGACATTCATACAATACACAAATGTATGCTAACACAGATGAGCATTTGCTATGTACCTTACAGTTCTGTGTGCCCCTACTTACAGATACCTATGCCTGAGGAATGTAATCTGTGCAGACTACAGGAAACACACAAGACAGTGTTACCAGGGAATGTGAACATACACCATACTGTGCGGTTTAGGCCTACAGCTACAGGTGGTACAACAGTTCAAATGTCAGCTGGAGTCACCAGGAGTACCACTTAGTGAGCATACATGTATTGCTTCAGCCTATGATGGGACACCACAGTCATACACAAGGAACTACATCACAACATATACCATCCAACTATGTCTGCATCCCAATAACTGACACATCTTTCTCTGGCCTCACACTTAGGACACAAACGACCATGACAGAAACAACCTCACACTTAGCTATCACACCGTCACAGACCTTGCACACATTCACTGTCACACTCATTCCACCTCACACAGCAGGTATTGCACTGTGTACATTTCTGTGTGCATTGTGTCATAAGTAGGTAATACGCTATTGTCCCTGGGGCCTACAGCAGCCTAGCCATATGCTACCCTGGCCTGTGAAACACATGTAATTAGATTTCACTTCCTCCTGTCAACCAGATATACAGAGGTGATTCCAAGGGCGTGTTACCTATCCACCAGGCAATCATCATGGGTATGCCTGACATCAGCTACTGAGGAGCCTTGTTTGTTCATGCTGGGTGGTTTACTCCAGAGTATGGCATATTTGCCAATAGGAGCCTATCCCTCCAGCATGTGCTGTTTAGTGAGGTTGCGGGGACTAGGGACCTAGGGATTGTGAGGTGTTGATATGGTGGTTGTCTGACTGCTCTGGGTGTGGCATACCTCTGTATGTTTGGCAGAGGTAACCTCTGGGTGGCTGGTATACAACGCACTGTAGCTGTGGTTATGTGACTCAGTCTGCATAGGGTATGTGTTTCAGGGCAGTATTACCCTTTGTGAGGTATGTCTGAGGCCTTTCCACTTGCTGTAGTTGTCATGTAAGGTACATACCACATGGGGCATTGTGATGAGTACAGGGGAACACTGACCTATATTTCCGTACATGACACATCGTTTGTGATTATACGTACCACGTAGACAGATTACAAGACTAGTGTGGCACTGTGAATATCAAAGGGGAGGCTACTGTCCACCTGTGTCCCATGTTCCCTTCTGACACCTTCAGTGTTAGTCAGGCAACCACCTATCTAGTAGTTAGTGGGTAAAGTGTTTTGGAATGGGGTATGGCACTGCAGTATCAACACTGGTGTTCAGTCCATGCCTTGGCCACCAGGCACCTGTTGCAATGCGTCTGACTCTGTGTCTCCCTCTCTCACTATATATATATATATATATATATATATATATATATATATATATATATATAAATATTTATATACATATATATTTATATATCACTCTATATATACATATCTATATATATCTATATACATATATGTATATATATATATATATATATATATCTTAATATCTATATATCTATATATATGTATATATGTATATATATATATATATATATATATATATATATATATATATATATATATATATATATATATATATATATATATATATATATATATATATATATATATATATACACACACACACACACACACACACACACACACACACACACATATATATATATATGTATATATATATATATATATATATACACACATACTTGTAAACAGCCACTGCTGTACATATATATGCACATATATGCACATATACTGCCCACCTTTCATGGTGGGAATATCAATTATGGAACAGTTGTGAGACATACAATTATGTAATAATATTGCACAGTGTTGTGCAGAATGCATGTCGCTGTCCTCAGGCCGTATAGCTGTAGCAGATCTCACTGGCTGTAACTCAGTCCCACAGCATTTAACCACCACATGACATATACCTGCACTGCTTGCTGTTTTCAATGCCACACACTACAACCTACATAGATATGTGCACATAGCAACCTTCAAATACATATATATGCCCAGCCTTCACTAACAGTTGCAGTATGTCCCTCTCCCTGTGCACATCTGCATATACATATAGATATGGACTGCTACCACATAAGGAGTGTTCACAGAATGTAGAGTACCCTTCAGACACATCATTCAGATGCCAACAAATACATCTGTGTTACATACCTTACCTTTGTATTTCTCACCTCAGTCTGTTGTACCTGTTGATTTTTTTTTGTTTATTTGTTTAGGCTGGTGTCTTCCACGCCCTGTGTTTGTTTTTTTTGTTTGTTTTGGTTGGTTGGTGTCTCCAACTGCCTCTATTTGTTGTTCTTCTTTTGTTTTGGTTGCTGTCTCCAACCGCCTCTGTTTTTTTTTGTTTTTTTTTTTGGGTTGGTGTCTCCAACTGCCTCTGTTTGTTGTTATTTATTGCGTTGGTCTCCAACTGCCTCGGTTTGTTTTTTTGTCTGTCTGTCTGTCTCTCTCGCTCGCTCTCTCTCTCCAGTTGCTGCAATGATATTATTGCATGTGCGGACAGCAAGTACAGGCTGCTTTTGTAGGTATCTGCACATGTGCATGTGATGGCCTCTGCACCAATTGGTGCCCACCATTTAGTAATTGCATGCAGCCTGCTGTGTGGTAATTGCAGTTCTCACTGTGATTTCAGGACACTGCTATAAAATGATAGGTTAGGTAGGCATAGGCCTTTCAGTTTTGCAAGGTGGGGACCATGCTTGTTTGCTGTGGACACTGTTGTGTCAGTCAGAAGGTTGGTATATGTCTCATATCTGAAGCTTGGTTGTAGCCAGTGAAATGCATGTTGTACTGAAACCTGACTGTTGCTTCTTCCAGTACACTCTTCTCAGTGTGTAAGTTTACTCACACTTCCTAATGCTAACACTGGATACATGGGAGTATGTACTTTCTTTTGTAATTAGGGAATTAACTGGCATACAACAGTAGTTATTGCAATGTATTCCTATGGCTTTCCTATTTTCCCTTTACATTCACTCCTTGTAATGCATGTCATATTTCTTTCAGCACCAAGTTATTGTATATCTGCTGTGGCTTAGTGGTACATCATGCAGACTGGTGAGTCCAAGGTGTGGGGTTTGAGACTGACAGGGGTATTTTACACCTGTCATATAGTTCAGACATTTTGCAGTTCAGACTTTGGGTGATTCAGAGCATTTCTATTACTACACCTTTTCTGACGTGCAAGCGGTGTCTCCTCTCACTTATTGACATTTGTTATTAAGTGAGATTCAACACCTTTCTGCCTACTGTTAGTACATTTCACAGGGAGTCAGAGGGGCA
The DNA here is from genome assembly GCF_019279795.1 of Protopterus annectens. Taxonomy (NCBI): domain Eukaryota; kingdom Metazoa; phylum Chordata; order Ceratodontiformes; family Protopteridae; genus Protopterus; species Protopterus annectens. Next base: position 497,540,480 of record NC_056747.1, on the reverse strand, counting down.
CAGCTAGCATTTGTTTACAAATCAGAGTCATCACTGTAGAGCAGTCACTGTTGGGAGGTCTGGCCTGTGACCTATGCAAATATGCCAGTGTTTATCCTGCCCTGATACTGTGTGGGGGTTGTAAGCTGCTACTGTAACCTTATTCCCTACTAGCATGGCTGATTCTCTTTTCACAGTCATGTCATGCAATTCAACAACACCTGCTGGTTAAGGCCCACAGAACAAGATTTGTGTTATGTCATTACTATTTTCCCTTTACATTCACTCATGGTAATGCATGATAAATTGCTTTCAGCACTAAGTTATTGTATATCTGCTGTGGTGTAGTGGTACTTCATGCAGACTGGTGAGTCCAAGGTCCCGGGTTTGAGACTGAAAAGGTTTTTTATTTTGCTGCTGAGCAGTACAAGGGCCTTGTCATACAGAGTGACTAAGGCACTTTTAAGCAGTTGTAAGCAGGTTTGCATGGGTTTGTGCGATGCTTAGCTATGCTTAGCTAAGCGCACACATGCGCACACTTGCTTAATCCCGCTTACTACTTCTTAAAAGTGCTTATTCCCGCTAACCCCCGCACTCATTTCTTTTAAAGAAAAGAAAATGGGGAGATAGGAAAGTGGTGAAAAAGGGGGCACAAAGAGGGAAAGACAGTAGGGATACCAGCTCGGGATGTGCAGGATGGGTGTAGGGAAGGTCCATAGCTGCCCATTTCTTTACCAGCAACAGCTGTGCATATGTATGAAATTTGGTGTGAAATTTGAAACCTTTCACCCCTGAGAGAGGGGTGAGGACAACAAAATATGTTGTACTGCCAATTAGAATTATCAGTTTACATGTCCATTGGACATGTGTGAGAATTGGGCAGCTATGTATGGGCATAATTTTTTTGTGGGAACAGATTGCCCTTTTTTTTATTTTTTTTTTCAGGTGAGAGTGAAATGTGAGGTAGAGGAAGTAGGTATATTTGGGGAGGTAGGTTGGGGAGGTAAACAGACAAGACAAACAAGACGCATACAGGGGCGGAGTTTGACATATGGGGTGGGTGAACACAATTGACGGGGAAGGATGTTTGGAAATCGCAAGCCCATGAGCCCACAGATGGTAACAGTGGAACTGAGATCCCCACCCATGGGCAGTCACCACTGCACCTTCACAGCCCCAATGGTGGCTATGCTAGGGGCTGAGTAGGATGGGCAGGCTCACCCGAGAGATGCGCCACGCTCACCTCAAGCTGGTGTAGGGGATCAGTGACTGAACGCTGGATATCCCTAAGCACCACAGCCTGACCCTTTGAAGGGTGATGGGTGGCCCTTCTCTGTCCACGCTTGCACGGGGGGACGAGCCCCATCCCCTGCAGTGCTTCCACCCGAAGGTGGCATGGGACCAATGGAGGAGGGGAGTCCGGGATGGGCACCAGAGCAACTGAGGAGGGACAATTGGGTCCGCTGGGACCGGCCTTCCCATACGTTCTGTGATTAGGTGTGTTTCATTACAACATAAACAACAGCATTCCAGATTAGTTGTAACAGCATGCAGTAATATTCCCATTAACCCAATACACCACAGTTCCAACAGTTGAACAGCAAACATAACACATGCATATATTGAACAACAGTGGTTATTCCAACCACATGCAGGGATGATTGGTAGAAACAGGCCACCATGAACATGGTGTTTTAACAGGGCACATGCATCAACATGAGTGCAAATATTTATAGAACAATTGGACATATATCCCAACAAATATTTAAGATTACACATACCCATTGAGGTGTGGAATTGCATGGTTTATGCACAAACAGTAGGGTGTAGAAAAAACCTCTGTTAACATCTTATAAACACTTTTACTCTACACTACATTCCTAGTGACTGCAAGTGTATATTCCCTACATGTATTATTACACTTGCCACCATGCATTAGGTTGTGTAGTGGGTTTGGCTAGTTCAATCTATACTTGACCTATATCTCACATACTAACTGTCCAGGATGCAGATGTTACTGCTACATATTTCATGGTTGCATTTATATTTCTTTATCTACATATCTGGATGTTTTCACATGACATTTTCACTTCAAATTGTACAGAACCCTGCATTTATTGAAGCACACTTACATTTCTGGGGAACATTTTAGCATGCTACTCATGTGCCAGACTTATTTATGCATGCCAGCCAGTAACTGACTGTTGAGGATTGTATATTTACTTCACAGCTACTAGCACTTCCATCACCCACTTTAGATGGGACTGCAGAACTCTGGGTTGCCAGCACTTTCTAACACATTACTATTTGTATAATGCAATGGTACAACAACATTTCATACTAAGTGAAACAGACACACTCTGGGTTTTAGACCTTTATTAATGACATTACACACTTTTCCACAGGCTCACTCTGTTATTTGTTTTAACGGTATATATGGCAGACATGTTCACGACATATTATACCTTTATTAATAGGTTAGCACACACTTTTTTCAGGCTCACTCACATATTATTTTATATGACAGTGCCTGCAGAGATATTATTCCAGACATTTGTTACCTTTCTTAATGGGTTACTACACTCTTTTTCTGCCTCTCTAATGTTTTTATCTGAAAGTACATGCAGAGGACTTATTCAGTCCATTTTATGGCTGTATTATTGGACTGCAACACTTTCTTTCATGCTCTCTCCCATATTTTATATAACAATACATGCAGAATAATCACTAACCTGCCTGGCGGCGCAGCCTTATCAGCCTATCTTCATAGGCTTGCTGATTCGTAACACGGTCACCTGCATCTGTAAAGTAAATGAAGGGATATTGAGGCACTCCTATCCATTATACATACTCCATTTTAAATCCTTACATACTGCATTCCATGGCTACATACTCAGTTGTGGGGCATCCCACATCCCATGGGCCTCCTGTATCCACTGGTTCAGGTGATCCTCCTTTCATCTCTTCAGGTCCGCATGGTGGTGACGGACCTGCTCACCAGTCCAGGGAATGCCTGTGGCACTGGTGAGGTCACAAGCTATCCAGTTCCAAGCCTCTGCCTTGTACTCCGTCCCTTGGAACTGGCCCTGCATGAGTCTTGTCTCTTGACGGTGGACTAGGAGCCAAACTATGTATTTGGACTCCTCTGTGCCCCATCTCTGCGCTCGGAAGCGCACTCCCTCTCCAACACCAGACATTCTGACCGCAGATGTGAGTTACAATCAGTTATGGCGTGTATTCCTGCCTGTGGGGCTTAAATATGCTGCATTTCCCACACTTTTTTGTGATTGGCCGTTTTGTAAAATTCTTGGCTGACTGCAGACCTGCTTAGTAATGGTTAAACTACCATTCCTAAGTTTATGTATGTTAATAGTGGCTGTTTCCCCTATGTTGTCATGGCTTAGAGGTTCTGTACTTTGATTATGATGCAAAGGGTCCTGGGTTCAAACCTTGTCATTCTTTTATTTTAATATTGTCTAGACAGGCTAGGGGGTGTAGCTGCATTTAAGCAACTTAGCTCTATGTTGCTCCCCTGTGCCCTATGGTGCCCTGGTTGGTGCGATGCGCATGTCCGCGCAAACACATTGCGCTGGGTAAAGTGTTTTTAAATGTTGGGCAACTCTATTGCGCTGGGTAAAGCACTATTACACTATGGGCAACTCTGTTTAGCTGGGTAAAGCGCTATTACACTATGGGCAACTCCGTTTAGCTGGGTGAAGCACTATTAAACTATGGGCAACTCTGTTTAACTGGATAAAGCGCTATTAAACTATGGGAACCTCTGTTTAGATGGGTATAGCACTATTAAACTATGGGCACCTCTGTTTAGCTGTGTAAAATGTTGCTTAACGGCAGGCTATTATATATCTGGGTCTTTTAAAAATATATATTTTGTTCGCTGATACATTGGCCATGTCACTGCTTTTAATAACATTTTAATCATATTTGTCTGGTATTATTTCAAATACTGATTTAAAACATAAATAAGAAGGGGAGTGGTGGGACTCGAACCGTGAATGCCTTCTCTTTGTGCATACGCTCTACCATTACGCTATTGCTTTTTGGATTAATTTGCATAAGTAGTTCTTATATGCTCTTCAATCTCAGAATTGCTAACTGTGGTTAAGCAATGGGCCCACCTGCGCAAACAAGCGCAAACACGGGCAGCTATATCGTGTATTTAAAAAAAATAATAATAATTTCCATTTTATAACTCTGATGGGGGTTTACATTGTCAGGGAGTGTGGTGTTGGGTGCATGTACATTTGAGCGGACTCACTCTTGTCTGTTGACATTATGCTTTTTAAAACCTTGCAGGGGCGTGGACTTTTAGACTGCTCGGCAGTCAGACACGCCCCCTGCTTGCCTACTCAGTCCATGTAAGAGTTATGGATGAGTCAGCATGCCCTCATGAATATTCATGGCACGCTGACATCATACCGTTCAACTGCAGCCTCCAAGTAATTCATATTAAGTCTTACACGGAGGTTTCATGAATCCGGCCCATTATGTTTTCATATGACACATTTTGCAAATAATTCAGCTCCTGAAATCTTCCACCGTGAAATGAGCACACTCCTGTAGGACAATGAAGACACAATGTTTATGATGGATAACATTTCAGAATTTGGGCCTAATAAATAATCATACTATAAAAGGGTAGAGATTATTCTTCAGATCACTGAAGCATCAGAACTGAAACTGAATGAGGGAAAGTGCAAGTTTTGGCAAGACTGAAATTCGGCATTGTGCATTTCATTGGTGGAGACAGTGTTAAACCAGATCCAAATAAAGCAAAATGTGTTACTCAGATACCCAGTCCAGCTGATGTTATGGAAATCTGACAAATGCTTGGTTTGGTGAACTATCTGAGCAAATTCTTACCAGGACTGCCTGTGTTGTTTTATCATCTAAGAGAACTTCTAAAGAAAGATGTGGTGTGGACACAAGTGGGATGCCCAAGGACAGGCTTTCCAGTTAACTCCATACTGTGTCCCCTCCAGTAATTGCATATTATGATGTCAGTAAACTAACCATGGTTAGTGCAGATAGTACTAGTTGGGGTGCTTAAGCATGTTATTGTGACAGATGGATAAAATTAAGCCTTTTGCTTCCCTTTCTATAACATTAAAAGAAACTGAGAGGAGATATTCTCAAATTGAAAATTAATGTCGGGCAGGAACATGGAATGTGAGTGCTTTTTGTGTTACCTGTTGGGCTTCGATGCTTTTCAACTACAACTGGATCATAAACTGGTGGTACCACTGATGAGCTGATATGACTTGGTTAAGTTTTCTCAAAGATGTTGACAAGGTTCATATGATTTAATGTAAAAGTACATGCTCCAGGAAGCAACTGATGGTGACAGATGCACTATCCAGCATTCTCATGACTGAGACCATTCAGTCCAATACTGAAGAAGGATGCATATAATTTGCAATGTCTATTAGATGGGCACCTTCCTACAAGATCGATATCCTCAGAGACTCAACTAAACAAGATGTAGAGCTTCAGCCTATAGTTGGTTATATCTATAATGGGTGGCCAAGTAAATGCACAGACATGTCCTTCATTAAACAATTTTTTTGCTGTTAGAGCATGAGGGTTCCTTGTACAAGAACTGGCTTAAGTCTAGAGACAAATCTAGTAAATGCGTCAAGTGGATGACCAAGTATCAAGAGAGAGCAAAAATGGCTGTTTAATAGCCAAATGTCAGTGCTGATATAGCCAAAATTGTCTCTGTGTGTCATTTCCACATCTGCTTATTTATTTAAAATTAATTAAAGGAGCAATCTCTCATCATGACTTCATTTCCAGAAATACCATTGCAAACAACTACAGCAAACTAGTGTGAACTTAATGAGAACAATTATCTGGTAGTAGCATGAAGTAATGTCAAATGTGTTTGATACTGCCTGTTTTTAAAACTGTATGCATGCAAATGTTATAATGTCTAAATGTGCATATTTTTTGACCTTAAGCAACAAAATCTTCTCTGCAAAAGTGGAGAGATGTGGTGATACCAGATCATCATTGCAGTTTGTGGTTTCAATACTGGACTGATTGCATCTGTGAAAACCTAAAGAGTCTTCCCATAATGCACTGGAACTGTGTTGAGTTGATTGTGATCCAGATAAGGCATGTATGTTTCTGTGCTACACTTGTGTTTGCATGTGATATGGAAAAGAAATGCAGCAAATGTATACAAACTAATTTTGGCTTTTCCACCTCTTTTACCCCTTTCTAAGTGCAACCTGGATACCTGGATAGGAAACAGAAAATACATCCCTAGGATTCCACCCGTGTCCCAGCTGGACAGGGACATCGAGTGGTGATTTGTCTAAATATGGGCTAAACACTTGGCTAGACTTATAAGGGCCTCAGGGCCAATAGCCTAGTAACTTCCTATGATCCACAAATGTGACTATCTTCTGTACTGTATAAATGTTGATAAGCAGCTTAGCTTCAATGAAGCCAAGACCATGACTTTTCCACAAAGATAGTCAGGTGTTTGTTTTTTTTTTTTTTTTTCTTGAAAATTTAAACTTGGTCAAAATGTTACTAAGCCCACTTTTTCCATGAGGTTAGATGATTGCATTCACCTTTATCCTTGAAAACGTGCAACATTCTTGCTTGCTAGTCTTCACTAGACTCATTCTACTACATCTGCTGCTGCTTGTGCTGCTTTTTGCTAATGTTGCAAGACTGGACAACATCTGTGCAGCTGCAGTGTCATCTTTCCTTAACACCTTTACAAAATACTGCAAACTGGATGTGATTTTTAGGTCCAAGTCTTCACTTGAGGCCATTGTTATTCAAGGTATGTATCTAAGCACATTGCCACCTAGGGGGATTAGAAAAATACTCTTCCCCATTGATTACAGGGGATAAACCTTTTTCGTCAGCTACACTATGTAATATAGCTCTTAGAAGGTCCATACCCTCCTCACATCTATATTCAGTGTATGTTATCCGGAGTCACCTTTCCTTCTCTCCTTTATTTCCAACTTCTTTTTGCTTGACACTGTAACAGAAGAACTGGAGGGGCTGGCATATGTAATACATGATGAAAGGGGAAGGCTGTTGAAAGCATGGGAAAATTTTACCTGCCAAATTGTAATAATGCCTCTGGTATCATTTTTTTAACATCTTTATCAGTCATGTTGGCTTCATAGGATATGTGTTCTTTTTCTTCTTCTTACAGATCCATCATCATGTGAAGTGCATAACTTTCATATTTTTGACCTGTTTTCAAGGAAATGCTGATTGCTTAGTTGTCCTAATTTTTGTCACGTGATTTTTCATCTTCATAACATTTACAGAAAAAAAATGTCACCCACACAGCCACATTATCACATAGTGATTAAAAATGACAGTATTATTTGCAGAAAAAATAAAATGATAGATTTGTAAAATGTTACCTCTGTATTTTACAAGGAAGATTCTGCTTGTGAACAAATTCAACTCAAATTTCACCTCCCAGGTTGTCAATGTACTCTCTAAATATAAAAACATGGCTTCAGTGTGAGGCCTGATGATATACCAGATTGCATCCTAAACAACTTAAGTCAGGACTTAGGCCGATTAGGATCTCTATTTAATCACAGTCTCCAGACTGGCTTTGTCCTGATAGAGTGGAGGATAGTAACAGGTCATCCCTCTCCCTTAAGGGGCACCATCTACTGACCTGGAAAACTACAGACCTATAAATTTGACTAGTCTTCTATGTAAGGCCATGGAAAGAATACTTGTGGACCTTTTAAATGATGACAGAGGAAACCTCCAAACATTGGACCTGACCAAAATTGGCTTTGTCAAGGGCAGGTCATGCCTACTGAATCTGGTGGATTCTTTGAGAAAATTACTCAAGCCACGGATGAGGGTAAAACAGTACATACCACTTACCTCAACATGGCTAAGGCATTTGACACAATTTCCCACTCAAGTATTATAAAAAAAACTCACAAAACTGGGCAAAAATCCCTATGTTACCAGATGGATAGCCAACTGGCTCATGGACAGGACATAATGTTAAAGTGGGTGAATCCAGATCCAGCAAGAGGCTAGTTACTAGTGGTGTGCCAAAGGGCTCAGTGCTGGGACCACTCATGTTCAGAATATACTTTTCTGAGGTCAAGGCTAATGTAGAAGGTCTCTAGATGACAAAGTTTGCCAACAACTGTAAGCTGGGGGTAATCATTAAATCCAATAATGATGTAGATATCCTTCAGGAGGGTCTAGCTCAGACAAATAATTTGTGCTAGAACCATGACCTAAAACCAAATGTAAAAACATGCATTATCATACCTTTTGGAGAGCCAAGCACCCATGCAAATTACAACATCAACAGCACACCTCTAAGAGTAGATTCAGAGGTGAGAGATCCAGGTACACAAATAGTAGCCTGAACTTTGATTTCCATGTGTTCTCAGTGGTGAGGAAGTCCTTCTATGTGGCACAACTTATAAGTAAAGGTATGGCACCTAGATTAAAGGAAATTATAGTCTTACTGTACTCCCCCTTCAAGTACAATATGCCATTTAGCATGTACTTGACTAGGTGCTTCCAGCAGCTGGAGTGACCTTAGAGGTTTCTGACAAAGAAAATACAGGGTGTAAACAACATCTCCTATGAAGAGAGACTAAAAGCCCCATCCCTTTACTCTGTCTACAACTGACTATTAAGTGGTGACCTATGCCTGACCTATGAGGCACTCACAAATTCATTCCTGATGGAGCTGATACCCTTTCACAAGTCAAACAGTATGAGGGTCACTTGACCTAGGGATCTAAACTTAGTCAGCAAATTAAAAAAACTTGCTGGAGAGACAGATATGTGTCTCAGCGATTGCCCTTTCTTTGGAGCAGGCTTCCTATTCACATTAAGCAGAGCCCTTCCCTGGCCCTCTTAAAATGCAATTTGGATAAATGGATGGGGAATCACAAATTCAAATTGGGTTACAGCCTATGTCCCTTAGGGACAGGGGAAATCTGTAAGATACTCAAGGCATAAACACAAACCCGTGCCATCCTCTTGCCTAGGGACCATATTTTGGGTAAAATTGGATCATACTGGCTAGGCTTCTAAGGGTTGTTAAGCTGTTAGCCTAGTAACTGTGAACCTGTGTGTCTATAAGATATAAGTGGTCTGGTGTTAAGTACATTGTAAGCTTGCACACTCAAACCAACATGACACCAGAAAAGGGGAGGTCTTTGCACTCTAATCTCAATAAGCACATTATGACTTTATCACTGCAATAAATGACAAAGGTGATGCGTCACATTTAGTCTAGCTGGAATTATCAAAACATGTAACTCCTTTCTGTGCTGAAGCTAGAAGGAATAGCAAAGAGAGGAGGTTTAAAGCCTAGCTAGTTGGGTAGGAAGAAATTTAATCAGTGTATAGAGAACAGATGGCAGAAATAAAGCAGATGGTTTCTTGTGCAAGTAAGGTAGATTAAAAATTCACACTGGTCTTGACTGAACCCTTCTCTCATAAAGGTTTTTAAATCTGATATCACACATCATTTAGTAAGAAGCAAAGAATTGTTTAAGGAACATGCAAATCGAGAAGGGTGTCAGGCATTACAGATATGAGCACAGAAGTTCATTGAAGAGAAATATATATCAGTCCTTCAGTTACCAGTTAGATGAAGAGCTTTTGGTGGGGATCAACCCAGCAAATGGAACATTTGAATGACTTGTCTTCAGACCTCTGATATGTTGTGTGTCCAGACCGAGAGAGATTGAGATACCCTACTCTAATCTTTCTGTTGCAATTGATTCCAAGGTTACCACCCCCTGATACAAATTACAATGCAAATCTTAGTCCCATTTTTTATGTTGCCCTAAATAAACAGTTTTCAGTGAGTCAGTCTTAGATTAACCAATCACAGTTGGATTACATTAGCCAATCACAGCCGGACTGAGGCTAGCTAGATCTAAATGCCAAGAACTGCAATAATATATGTTTGAATCAAGTATATGACTAGAAATTACTTAGGTGAGGGAAGAAATATAGGAGATCTGAGGAAGTAATGGATCTAGGACTGAACAGTAATACTCAAACCCAAAAATTGCCATTCTGCTCCACGCTGCTGTTTGTGAAGAGGAAACGACAATGTCTGAATATCAGCTCTCAGGCAATGCTGCAGAGTAAGATATCCCCCTCCACTAAACCAAACGTTGGCAACGTGCTATTGTAAGCAATGCATTCATCTGCAAAACCTCTGGATACCAACATTGATTCATTAGTTTTAAAATGTATAAAATCAGAGGTTCGACAGAATTGGAATAAAAAGGAGAATGAAATGCTCACAACAAGAAGGATTGAAAGGATTGAATGTAACATTATGAGGTTGCACAGACATCAAAAATGCATGCTTTTTGTATATAGGATTACTGTTAAAAAGGCTATAGTCTGGTACAGAAAAACATACAAATCCAAAAATATCTCCATTTGCTTTCCCACAGGGTGCTCTGGTGTCAAAAGTGCACTATGTTACAATCAGGAATGGTACAACGAAAAATCACACAGCGTGTTATTTAACGTCATACATTATAAGTATTTCAAGTTCAATGAAACAAATACATTACATTTGCAGCCCTGCAACCTGCCCTCAGCCAGTCATGAAACTAGTCAGCTATTAGTTATATCTGCACCCAACTTCCCCATCTAAAGAAAGGCTTAGAAGCAAATAAGGTACAGGAATATAACATCGAAAATTAGTCAGAATATACAAAAAAATCAGGTTTTGAAAAAAATATTTTTCCTTCAGATATTATATTTTAATTGTCTTTTTTTTACAGCAAAAGAAAATATTTTAACAGAGGATGAGCTGAAATAATGAAAATCATTTATTAGCTTATATTTTTAAATAACTTAGTGTACTACAGAATCAATTTTACTCGTATAGTGAGTCCTTGATAAGAAATACTTGAACATCAAACATGTAGAGAAAGATGCAAATGATGCATAAATTATAGTGTGAATTAACATATTTATTGAAAACTGGACTCAGACTGTGACTTCACATTTATTTCTTTTATACCTAAGAGCTGCATTAAGTGTAATTGAATATGAAGTTTTCATTGTGCTCAAAATGGACACAGGAAAGTGAAGCATTATAATGCCTGTAAAAACAATTCAAAGAGACACTCGGCAATAATTAGCAGTAATTTCTGAGCCTATTATGTCAGTACAGATTACTGAAATACAGCTAGCAGAAGCAATGCCACTCATGTCATGCAACACTAGCCTAAACTCAAGGCAGAACAATTATATATCCGAAGACATGAAGTCATGGTCTCTTTATGGTGTATACTAGAAATAGTTTGCTGTGTCAAATTGTTTCTTCACTGCTTAATGTTCAAATGTCTTGCTGAAAATTACTAAGAGAATATCCGTCTTCATTTTTAGTTATAATCATTCTGTTTATATGGATCTGTAAAATTCTGAGTGCCAGTTTGACCGTGACAGTAAGATGGGCAATAAAACTGTAACTTAGGTATCTACTATGAAATCTCAGCATACAAATGCTTGAATTTGCAAATAATCGATATAATAACCTCAATACTGCCTATAGCATGGAAATAAATGGTACAAGTTTGAAAAAAATATTTATTTATATATATATATATTTTTTAGCAGGGAAAACCCTACTGTATCCCATGTAGGTGTAAGAACCCCCCCCCCCCGAATCTTACATATAGCAACTTCACAATCATGTAATATCTTGGAAAGGAGAACATCAAGATAGCAAACAGCAGTCTTGAGCAGTTTTTTTACTATTACAAAAGTATGCAAATTATTTTCATGAACTCTCACATTGAGCACACATTAAAAGCTAATAATGGTAATACAATTTCATGGCTGTATTCACAGGGAACAGGACTAAAGTACTATGCACTACTAATTACTATTTAGGTTACATTCCAGATAAATATGATTCAAGCAAAGATTTTAAAATAAAAACAATTTCTGATGTGAGCATCAAAACTCAGTTAAAATCTTCTGACTTCAAGTGCTCTACAGATACTTCACAACTATTGCATAAACTCTGTAAATGCCCTTAAAAATGGTGAAGGGAAAAATTACACTGCATACATCTCATTCAAATGCTAAAGTTGAGAGGATGAATGTGGAATTACGGATCTATATTAGATGAACAAAAGTTCATCTTACCGAACACTCTCATGAGCGAATATTGCGGAACTTGAACCGTAATTGTGAGATCGCGGTACAGTGAAGATGGGATTATTTGCCCTTTCCTCACTGTAGTGCAACCTCAGAGTTGGAATATATATTTAGTGGAGGGTGTGGGGGGTGCAGCCACCCACAATTGCAATTTTGAGTTCCTGGATTTTCACTCGTGAGCGTTCGCTAAGATGAACTTTCGTTCATCTAATATAGACCCGGAATTACATACCTAAGTATTCTCTTTGCCCAGTTAAAGTAATTTATGCATTAAAAGGTCATAAACCCTATTCTGTAAGAGCTCTGAGATTTTGCAGCTTCGGGTCAAAGAGTTTGCGTTGGATCAACTTGTTCCTGTGGGAAAGTAAACAGGATTGTGAAACTGACTTAACAAAATGGTGCAGTGGCAACAGTATTATAGACATTGTACAAGACAGTGAAGAGCTGACCAGTCTCAGTTTACCGGTCAGTGTCACTCATGTATGATCATGAGCTAACAGCAAGAGAAGAGGAATACACGTGGCAAAATGAGCACAATCTGGCTAGGCTCAGTTTTTGTAATAGAGCAAGGAGCTTAGTTATCCAGGAGGACCTTTGAGTATATTGAGACAATCAAAGTACTGTTGTGAAGATGGCCCTTTTACTCCTCCCAAGGAAGGTATGCATGGCAAAGCTAACAGGGAAAAAGCTCCAGGACAGACTGATGGCACATTGGTGGGATTATATCTGGCATCCTGCCTGGGAACACTTAGCAATCCCAAAGGAGGAGCGAAAGACTGTTGCTGAGAATAGAGAATTCCAGTCTGCCCTGAGTTAGAAGCATTTGGTCATTGCATATATTTAAATAAAAAATGGCATAAAGGATTAGATATGCCAAGATGTCCATGACCCATCTCTCTTGCACTTACTGCAATCCAGCTGACCTAAGTTAAACTAGTGGTGCAGGTGCTGAAGGGGTTGAGCAACAGAAAAGGGGACTGAGTTGCTGATGCCAGCTCACCCATCCTGAGGAACAGAGACAGACTTGGCTTGCTGCATTGGCAACAACTAGAAATTTATATCTGCATCACCCATAGCAATCGTCTAGTGCTGCCTCCAGTGTTTCTCTGCACCTCAGATATAAGGGCTAGCATACCTGGTAGCAGGAATTTGTCCTTATCTTGAGAGTGATTGCAGAATTACAGAGCTGCCAACATGAGTGAGGAAGGAACAGAGATCTGCTCAGATAAGTAGACTGGCCAACTTCAACTCTGTGAGTGGGTTCAGGGTTTGTGTGCATGCTCTGGACAGGAAATCAATAGGATACAAGTCTTTCTCCATTCTCAGGGAATGGCCATTTCTTACCTCCAAGACCAATGCCCTCACTGAACTAATCTCAGTGATAAGTCAAAGCATTTATTGGGCCTAGCTCTTGTAATCAAAAGAAATAGGAATGAATGGTTCAGCTGCATGAAGGTAAAGAAACCATTATGTTATTTGTGCAGGTAGGGTGACAAAAAAAACTGGCCTTTACTAATGTCCAAACAGAATTTTGAGCATGATGATATACATTTGTTATATGGATCTTACCAGTGTTGTATAGGATTAAAAATGGTGCGAGGATATGCAGGCATTTTTGCAAAACTTAAGCTTCCAATGTTATAATATATAATGATTCAAGGCTGTAATATACAGTAGCCTAGTCACTACTGAAATTTGGCTTAAACTGAAATGAATGGTGACACCATACTACCAAGAGGCTAAAATATCTTTAGAGATGACCATATTCATAAAAAAGCAAGCAGAGTTGCTATAATTTACCCTGGCCACCTTGAACTATCCCTCCCCTCTTCACTCATTCACTCCAGTGGAGCTCAGGAAGTTTGCACTGTAACTTCCAATGGGCGGAGCCTAAGCCTTTGACAGAATCAAATTATGTCCTGATCTTTCAAACAAATGTTCATATCTCTGGAACCACTGAGGTTATGAAAGAAGTATAAATGACAAACCCTTCAGCACAAACTATTTTTATATTGATTATATTCTTTAGGTTCTAGGTCTTAAAGTGAAATTTATAACTCACAGTTAACACAGTGACTATGACATTTGTAATATTTTGTAAACAACTTACAATATCTCAGCAACTACTCAAATTACACACATACTGTCAACAGCATTTTGTTCATCTAGCTGAAAGCTTTCATATGAGGCTAAGGAGGTTTGCCTGTGTTACTTTGTTGTTGAAATATTTAGAAAAATGTGAACATTATATCTATATAAATTAATATAATAAAAACAACAGTTAATATCTATTTACCTGCACTAGACAGAGGACAAATATTAAAGCAGTTGAGTTTGCCATTGTATAAGGTTTAGGAGGAAATCTTTTAAAACCTTGTAAATAGTATGGTTTTGGAATTATTGAATCCAAATATGAGCAAGCAATATTTGACGCCTAGAAGCATCAGTAGGAGTTAACTGCAGATGCACTTGGAGGCATCACTCGGATGTAATGAGTTAAGAAATTCTAGTATCCATTCTCAAAACAGACCGTTATAAGTCCATACATGTATACTGCATTACATATACCTCCAAATGGTTATAATAATTTGTAAAAAGAAGATATCCTTTTCTGGCTATCAAGTAACATCAACAATGAAGCCATAATCCTTGGCGATATAAACTTCGACTAGTTTTCGCTCTCAAAAAATGTTGCCATCCAAGTATTTCAGTTAAAGTTCATGCCTCTCAAATACCTGCAGCATCTTTTCTTTTCTGTTTCTCACAAGCAACTTTGAACCCCCCTGAAGACTTACATAGTAATATTACACCAAAGAAGGCATTCCAATGCCATTTCACCATCTCTGTGATGTAGTATTTTCTCAAACTAAACTTGAAATGCCACCCTTCCATTAGTCAATTCTCTCGTTTTCATCTCTTTAGCCTTTATATTTAGATACCTTTTACCATCTTGTCTACAATGAATACAGTGTCTCCAGCCATGGTTCCACCTTTCTTACTGTCTTCCACTTTATACAATGTCCAGCCTTGTCAGGCTCTCTATGTGCTCCTGCTTATCCACACATTTCACCATTTGGAATAAGTGTTGCTCTCTTTTTTCCTAGCCTGTCTGTTTATCTGTATGTTCAGAGAGCAGTATTTAGCACTACAGGTGTCATTTTAAGAGTGTCATGCCATTTACAGGGGATGGCTGACCCTCTTGCTGTAGTCCATTCACCTTTCAGAGCATGACTTAGGGTAGCATTTACTGTTATATCATGTCAAGTACTGATGTTTTCCATGCAGTGCCCCTTCAAACTGTGTAACCTTTCACTTTTTACATTAAATCTCAGCTGCCACCTATCTGTCCACAATACCAAATGACAGCAATCTCCCTAGAACATGGATCTCCATGGCTAGCTCTAACTATTGCAGCAATCTGCATCAAACCAAAGCTAGGAACTTTCTCTCTCCAACTCACTGTGATACAAGGAGAAATCTTATGATCAGTCATATGAAACAAAGCAAAGGGATAAAATTGATGCCCATCTGTTGCTGTAAGTAGCCCTACTCAATTGTTTAAAATGTCCGTCTATTTTTAGGTCATAATATGCAAGGTAGTCTGACTTAACAAAATGAAGATAAGTCTTCCAGCTGTAGCATCCACTAGGTAAACTCATCATTAAGTGTTCATACCAGTGTATCATACAAATCGTAACAATTAATTGATAACTGTGTTACTTAAATAACATCTTAACTGCTTATGTTATCAATAATGAAGTCTTAATTTAAGATACTAGAAGAAACTGACAATGTTGTTTATGGCACAAGCCAAACTTTGTATGAAAATCAGTGTTCTTATGTCCAGACAATGGACAGTGCAAAAAATATGCCTGAAATATCATATTGTAATTAAAAACAAAAATATAAGCATTTTCTCATGAGTTCTGACAAAGTCTCATTTCATAGTTGTGAAATTGTGGTGGCAAAAGCATTTATCTTGTTTTCTCCCCTTAAATGTGTTATAATTTTAGGTGTATAGTCTTTCCAGTGTTCAAGTCAGTTTGTGGTTGCAGTTAATTTCAATCAAGTTAGAAATACATGTGCTTGCAAATATGATTTGAAAATCAAATGTTGAACAGTACAAGTCTATTAAAAAGCACAATCTTCAACACAGCGATATTACTAAACATTTTAATTGTATGTATATATTTTTTGTTTTGCTTTAGTTTACTGGGTTTGTCCAACTGGATCTAATCAAACCCCTTTTCATAGCTGGCCTAGGGAGAAAAGCTTGTACATATTTCAAACACTTTTAAAAAGGTGATTAGTAATATACATGAAGAACTTTTAAATATATATAATATATTAACAATTACATATGCATGTGCTAATTAGATTACATTCATATGGAAACCAGCGGCAAACTTAAGCATTAGTAGAGGTTGAACATTCAACAGCTGAATAGGTGTATTAGAGGGTTTGTTAGATAATAGATCATGTTATCAGTGCTTTGAAAAAGAAATGCAGGTCAGGGAAGGAATTGTATAGGACAGAAACTTATATTGTAGTTAAGCAAGGTTTAAAGCAGGTTCAAAGACAATTATATATATGGCTATCAGATGCTTAAAGAAGGGTGTGAGCAGTGTTGCAAAATAAAGTATATAGCTGGGAGATGCTAGGTATTGGTCAAGACTGGTTGTGGAAAATAGGATTCTGAATGAAGATAAATGCTTTGTTGGTCTGTTAAGCTGAAGACCACACTGGCAATTATCCTGCAAAGGTACAGGAGCAGATCCAATGATTTGATAGGTAAAGTTTTAGTTGTGTTTTAAATAATTTTGCATTCTGAATGGATTTCAGTGATAGTAAGATGCGGTTCCGTTGTTTAGCTACACTATTCAAATATAGAGAGGCACCTACAGTATTAGATGATTTAGTTATATTGATACCTGTTTTTTAGAGCATAAAATTATATTGGAGGAGAAGTGTTATATTAAGTTGTTAAGGGCTGAGTGATTTTTTTGGCTTATAGAGAAGTCTGTGTATTATAGAAAGTACTAGGTGATGTGGTACTTCTACCCAGTTTAATTGTCTGAGGGCTAGGTAGTGGTGTGTTCTAGTGTTATAGTTTACTGCAAATTTAGCTGTTTTATTGTAGCATTGCTCAAGTTTGGACAGTTGTGAAACTTAAAGTTTAGTGAAGCTAGGGGCAGAATTCAGGAAAGATGGCAGAAACAAAGTAGAGGCTATGTGTCTTCTGGCTATGTCAGTGAGGTGGGTTTTTACTTTGCATCATATACCTAGTTTTTGATCTATTTTTTATTTTTTTTTTAACCAAATGTGACGCATGGTGATTGAATTTCAACTGGTCATCTATGATGACACCCAGTAATTTTTTGTGGTTTACCTGTTCTGCTATGGCGCTGTTGACAGAGACGATAGTGGATAGTGTTGTTTTGGTAGAGATGTGCTGTAAGGTGAAAAGCAGTACTTTCGTTTTTTTAGGGTTTAGAAGTAGTTGTGAATTATTTAGCTATATTTCAATTAATAATAAGGATTGCTGCATAAGGTCTTGAAGTTTAGAGAGATTTGGCAGAACAAATTAGGACTGAGCTATCAGCATATACAACTAGGGTATCATTTTTTGTAACAGTATATAGATTATTGATGAATATGTTGAAAAGTATGCGGCCTAGTATAGCTCCTTGTGGAGCACCAATACTTAGTGGCAAGAAGGTAGAGAAAGCATTTTTTCCATTTGGTGATGCAGTAGCATTGTCGCCTCACAGTTAGACATCGATTCTCAGTTAGAGCGTCTACTGTGTGACAACATGCGTGAATGGGCATTCCTTCATTGAAGGTTGTGCATTAGGCCCAGCAAGCCAGCACATAAAACTCTACTGCCAATCTTTAGTGGACCGGAGTTCCACTGTGGTGACCCCTAACTGGGAAAAGTCGAAAGACACACACACACACACACACACACACACACTGCTTATGCTTTATTTGAGACATAGCGATGGAACCATTGCAGTGAAGAGTTAGTGAGCCCAAAGGACGAGAGTTTATGTAACAGTTTCTGGTGGAAGATATTTTCAAAAGCTTTTGAAAAGTCTAGGGCAGACGGTGGGGATAAGGCTTCCAATGTTTCTGTGGGTGTTGACAGTATTAACAAAATTCCGCAAAATGGTAGTTATGCTGTGATAAGGACGGAAGCCATGTTGGGATGAAGTGAGAAGTTGGTTATCTATTAGATAGATGATAAGTTGCTTATAAATATATTTTGCTAATATTACTGATAGATGAGATAAAATGGCAATCGGCCTATAGTTTGAAAGATCTGTACTGAATGATTGTTTCCCCATAGTGGAACTTTATTTTCAGATATGGATCTTTTTATCAGAATTTAAACTGGGTATGCAATACCCTCAGCTGCCATTTTAAGATATTCGCCAAGTAGATCATCATGTACATTTGTACTAGGCTTTAGTTTTTTTGAGGTATTTTTTGATGGAATCTGTAGGAACTGGTTGGAAGGAAATATGTTGACCGATGTT
Organism: Protopterus annectens; assembly: GCF_019279795.1. Classification (NCBI taxonomy): domain Eukaryota; kingdom Metazoa; phylum Chordata; order Ceratodontiformes; family Protopteridae; genus Protopterus; species Protopterus annectens. The sequence goes on along the minus strand of NC_056747.1, from coordinate 497,521,767 downwards.
ATATGAATGAACACAGATGACAAGAGATTGATTAGTCTAATAATAACATCACAAACCTAGCATTGCAATGTTAAAGGCATATGAAAAAAGTGGTATAAGGAAAACAGTGCCTCTCATCTTGACATTAAGTAATAAACTTTCTTAACAACTCATATTTATAATCATGTTCTATGTTTTATCTATATGAGCTTGCATATTTGCCTGGTCAGACGTCTGCGACTAACAAAAATTAGATGATACCTTATTTGTTTTAGCTGCATTAAACTTGTTATCTTATATGTTTTTGACTCATTAATATGTTTTACAAAAAAAAACTTTACTGTATAGTTTTAAATGAAGGATGACTGCCGAGTGAATTAGACGGAGAACATGAAATACATTAAATGGAATCACATCAAGCTGAATTTATTGCAGAACGAGAGTAACAAAATCAAGTTATTATTCTACCAAACTATATATGAATACTAAATTGCCTATTTTTGTTTATATAAATTATAAAAACATGACAAATTATTGGTTTGCTAGACTGTTGTGTAGGGACAGATACAGAATAAGAAAAGGATTTGCTGCATATATAAACATATAAGCATGTTCTCAAACAATCAAATGTTGAAAACATCTAGCTTCATGTGAATAATCCTTTCATTATTAGGTGACATCTAGTATATGGAGATTAGTGTTAGAAACCCTGTGAAGATAAGGTGTCTCAAAAAATGTTGGGTTACTACCGAGGCTATTCAAACTTTTATTTAGAACACAGTGGTTGACATGTTTAGATTATATTTCTGCTATCTAAGTTCAGTATCTCTGTTACCTGCTTGTATCAAGTATTTATATTAGGGACACAAACTGCAAAGCAAAGAATAAAGTTACCAGAGCTACTCCAGGTAACTCATTAAGTTAAAATGTTACAATATGTAATAATATGCCACCATGCATATTCCAAAGGTCAGCATCTTTAAAACTATGATAATGTAACTGACAGTTTCAAGAACTTAGCTGCACACTGATCCACAGCTTGATTTCAGTTCTTCCAGCGTTAAAAAGGTGAGACAAGGGCCAGAATCTCTGCAAGTTTTAGTAAATTCAATTACTGGCTAGTAAGCACCCTGCCTGGATGCCAGCAAAGAAGAAACTTTGAAAACTAACTAGAAAGTGTGAAATGAAAACACACTTGACTGGGAAGCATCCTGTAGTTTTTCATCAAAAAGCAGTTCAAGCTCTAGCTTTGGTGGAAGATATGGCTTCTGGTAATCTTGGGGAAAAATAAGTCAAATGTACTCAGAACTGATTTAAATAAATTAAACGTTGAAGTATTACAGCAACTCAAATAAAAGGCTGAAAAAAACGAAGAAACTTTAAACAGCAGTTCGCTTAAACTGATAAGACTGCAAAAATCAGAAGGTGAAATAAAAAAAGGCTGGCTAAGTATGACACTGCACAACAAAATAGGGACCACCACAATGGTAAACCTTCACTGTCATAACAATATCAAACACAAAACTAAATACCAGTGTAAGGAAACACTTGATAGCAGCTTCAATACAACAAAACGTCTTTAATAAAACACAAAGCTTTCGGACATGCATCCTTCCTCGGTGTGAACAAACAGAACAAAACACTTCCTTTTCCTTTTATAATGACGCTTAATTGCATCACATGACATAGCAAGCAATCAAAATCTTCTCTAAAACTTAAGACATTTTAAATGATGCATGAAAAATAGAATTTAATTCATCTCAAAGATTCATGAAAAATAAAACTCCCTAAACAGTTAACAGGTATAAAAACATCCGCATAAAACACACCTAAAAAATACATTCAAACACACATAAACAAGTTCATTTCCATAAAATCATCTGTTTTTTTTCAAAACAAGTTTTAGGCTTACAGCCACATTAATTCCAGGTTAGCATCCACTTGAAGCATTACTATCCACTTATACTCATTCATTTCTAGAATTTTATTATTGTAACCCCTCTTCTGTTTTTAGGGATGTTTATCACCCTAAACCTAAAAGTGTGTTCATCACCCATTTTACCAATACACTTTGCACGAGCATTAGTGCCAGCTCTTCGTCTAATATCCGACTTATGTTCAATAATATCCTTTTTAGGTTTAAGTATTGTTTTCCCTATATAAAAAGCTGTACATTTCATGCAGGTAGCAAGGTAAGCTATATTATAACTGTTGCATGTAGCAAATACTTTTAAAGTGTATACCGTTCCATTTATAGGATGCACACATTTTGGATGTCAGGGCAACATACACAGTTAAAACATGCAAACTCCCGATTTTGTTACTGCACTTATTTTCTACAACTTGCAACTCCTTGTAGCATAAGTGTTTCTTCAAGTTTTTACTATTTCTATATGAGAAACTCAGTGTGTCACCTAGAACATCCCTGATTTCAGGTACAGCTGACAACATCCTCCAATTTTTAAGGATAATATTTTGGACATCCCTAGTTCTTCTACTGTATGTAGTCAAATAGTGTAGCCATTCAAGTTTACCATTCCCTCCAGTAACATGTGTATTGACCACCCTATCAGAGAAAAAAGGTTTAGCTCTACCCGCTCTTTCATCCATAACCTCCAATTTTAGCCACCAGAGAATCAACCTCATATCCCCTTTCTTTAAAGTCTATTATCTTATCATCCATATGCTCATTACTTCTATCATCAATTGTATTCAATCTCCTAATACATCGCTTTTGGCTTTTCATTATACCCCTAAACACATGGCCAGCATGCTTACTGGTCCTATGTGTATACTTATTTGCTTGCATCGCTTTCCTATAGTTAGATGTAATGATTTCATCATCTTGCCTCTCCACTTTAACATGTAAATAGCTTATGGCATCCCTAGAACTAGAGGCAGTAAAACTCAAAATGTCTGTGCTACTATTAAGATACTCAGTGAAGCTATCTAAACCAACCCTATCCCCTTTCCAAATCAGGAATATGTCATCCACAAAATGCTTGTAAAAGATAACATTTCCTGCATATTGTGATGGACCACTATGCACATAGTGTTCTTCCCAACCTCCAATTACTATATTAGCATACTCATTGGTGTACCCATAGCCACTCCTGCCTTTTGATGAAAAATGGTAATTTTGAAACATAAAGATATTATTCAGGAAAAGATCCAGTAGCTCACAAATTGTCTCTATTTCTCTCCTTTGCATTCCTCCATGAATACATAAAAAATTCCATATACCCTTAATACCAAAATCCTGGGGGGAGGGGTTACAGTGAATAATGACTTTATATCCATTGTGACAAAAATATAATCAGATACCTGGTTGGTCTTATACCATTCATAGAGATACTGAAGAAAATCGCCTATGTCCTTAATATAACTTTTTACTTTTGCAAGCAATTTGCAAAAAAAATAGACTGAAGATGCATGGAAATGGGTTCGGTAGTCCACCTACCCCCAGATACAGTAGGTATAATTGGTGGCTTATTAAGGCATTTGTGTATCTTGAGGAGCACATATATTATTGGTATGACTGGGTAGGGCACATTAAAATAAATAAATAAATCTATTGTGATAGCATCATTAATTTGCAACTCATATATAGACATATTTGTTGTGCTAATACATTTCTACACATCATTAGAACTAATTTCAGCAAAAGGCAATGTGTCACTTAAAAATTCCATCATAGATTTTTTATAATCCTACTTAATCATTATAACTATTGCCCCACCATTATCAGCCTGTTTTATTACTGTTTCATTATTACTCCATAATTTCACAAAAGCTTCATGCTCACTATGTGTCACGTTATACCATTTTTTTTCTTTTCATTCTGGGAATATAATTCCCGAAGTTCTTTTTCACAAGTGTCACTAAAAACATTTAGCAAAGGGGCATTGATTGGTATAAAAACTGTGGCAAAATGACAAATTATTAAAAAATGGAGAGACTACAGTGCTTGTGAAAAATGATCATTCACTGTACACCAGGCAGAAAAACAGCAAATTTATCCCAACAGACAGAGAGTGTCAAGAGGCAGGTGTGACATTCAAGCTCCTGCACCCATCTGTCTTCAGAATATTTTTCCTGGATGATCAAATTTAATTTTTGATGTAGAAAATGCTAAGGAGGAAATGCAAAAGTTGGCACAATAAAAAGTGAACCATCAAGCAGAAGGGTACTCTGCTTCTCATTCCTTTAATAAAAACGTTTATAGAAAGATTTTGCCTGAGAAAAGCACAGGAGCTGATTAAAAAAATTGTTAGTACCTTGGACTTGAACCAGAGTCTGGGGTTAGGAGATGGAGATGAACAGGAAGAAGATCTGTCACATTGAAATTAGTGAATAAATGTAAGACTATAAAGCCTTAATCACATTTGTGAAATATGGCTTTACAAGAAAAAGTGGAAAGATTGGACTTTAGTTAACTTTGTTAAACTTGTGGGGGACTGAAACACATATGTCCCACTTCATGCCATTAATGTTTTGAAGGACACTGAAGGGAAGGAGAGAAAAAAAGAAAATTAACTAAATAAAACATTTTTTGTTGTTAACAGTATTTGTATAAACATTTCATGATATGATTTGCATGTTATATAGTAAAGCATTTCTAGTTATTGTTGTATATGATAAAGATAGTGAAGTATGATTGATTGATTGAAGTACTGATGAAGTCTGATTTTTCAGATGAAAGCGCTTAACCCTGGACCTGTGTGAATATTTGTGTAGTTTTTGACCCTTTTCTTGGGTTCTGTAACAAGGTTCAAAATCAGCTGAGACTTGATTTTTGGTTTGGACTATCGGTTGTGGATATCACACGTTATATATTTTTGACATCACTTTCTAGTTCGTGGACATTATACATTCTTGTCACTACTTTTAAGTTTGGCTGGGCTCCTTGACAGCTTTTCACCTTTGGGCAGGTCGTGCTTGCCTTCTTTGGTTGGTTGGTGCTCGTTTATTTTACAAAGATACTGAAGTAACCAACTACCTTTTACTTCTTTTTTAGTTTTATGAAATGTAGGTATTACAATGCAAAAAGAGAAGAAAGGCTGGACAAATGTATGTTTAAGTTAATACTCTGTAATCTTGAGTTGTTGAGGTGGGTGATCGGGTGTAAAAGTGCACAGATTATAATACCTGTAGAGCTAATATGTTCTGTCTTACTTTTACAAACATAAATGCCTGGATTAAGGCCTTTGGCTTAATCTAATAATGATAGCAGTGTAAAGAAGTAAATAAAAGGACACTAAACATAATGAAAAGTTTTCCTTTGGCAAATAAAATTTCAGTGTAAGCTAAGAGGTTTGCAGATCTGTAAATTTGGTACTTGTATTACCATGGAGACAAGCTGACTACAGGGGGTAGCAATAAAGGCCAGAACACTTCTTAAGGCTAAAGGTTAATGTTTTCTGAAAGCATATATATATATATATATATATATATATATATATATATATATATATATATATATATATATATATATATATGCACACACACACACGTTTTCACATCTGGGAGGAGAATAAAGATAAGACAAGAACAGACACATTTACTGTAAGTAGGTTCACAGGCTTTAAAATGCATCATAACATGGTTATCCATTAGCATGGATAATCTTAATGTTAGGTTAAGTTATGCCTGTGTGTGCAGCTGTCAGTTTAAGATGGTTGTTCTTATCAGGAGGGATAAACTTCATTATTTGAAGATCTACATACTTTGTGTGCTTGTGTTAAATTAACAGATTATGGGGGTGCTCTTGATTGTTTTTTTTCAGAGTATTCATTAAAATAAAAAGATGTGCAAAATGTAACATAGGTTCAAATGGAGATGGTATGAAACAACTGTATAAAATAGCCTACCAAACAGTTGATGCATATAACACAAAAGCTGGAAATAGACATTTAAAAAAGCTATCATATATAATATGTAGGAAATAACTTATTTTTATAATGGCTACACTAGATATATTATTTTGAATGTGAATGCCCTTGCAGGTATAGACAAAAAAGTAAGAGTACTGAACTATATTAAGAAATGCTGAGTGAAAACAGTTAAGCTACAGGAGACACGTTTGGAAGTGATCATGTGAATTTGATAAAGAAAGGATTTCAGGATGAATATTCTGCAGAATATCAGGAACAAAGGAAAAAGGGAGTGCTTATATTAATTGCTAGTAGGGTTCCAATAGTGATAGTAGAGGAGGAAAGATAGTAATGGTAGATTTGTGGTAGTAAGGGGCTATAGACAAAGGAGGAGGATTACACTGGCATATATTTATATTCCACCTAAAACTGCTATTCTGGAGCTTAAGGAATTTTTGAAAGAAATAATTAACTTTCAGCAGGGAATAATACTTATAGGTAGGGACTGGAACTTGATGTGCAACAGTGAGGATGTGTCTGGGGACTGAGAAGGGAAATATGACAAAAGAGAGGAGATTTCTGGAGAAATTCATGAAAAGATTTGGTATGGAGGACATGAATTCAATAGTAGCAACTAAGATAAAAATGCAGGTTAATGAAGTAAAAATAAGACACAGGTACATACACAACTACTTGTTAAAAAGAGAAGAGTTTAAGGAGTGGGTAGTGGAATTTATTCTAGAATTATTAGGAAATATAGAAAATTCTTCGTAAGTTATAGTTAGTAAGTAGGATAAAATGAAAGTGGAGTATAAAAATAGGATAGAAATAAAAGAAAAAAATAGGCATGGTTAAGAAGTAACAAGAATTATTAAGAGGGGCTGAAAAAGGTTAAACAATTGCAGAATAAGATGAATCTCACAGAACAAGAATAGTGATTGCTGAGTGCTAAAGAGAAAAATAATGGAGTATCTGGATAATATGCATGAGTTTAGAAGGATTGTTGTTAAGCAAGTGTTTTTGATAACTCCAATGCAACAAATAAACAATAAAAAAGTACTCTTAGCACAGTGACTCAGGCAACAGAAAGTACAAAGGTTTGTTGACAAACATATAACAAGAAAAATAACCAGAGAGCCTGTAGAGTTATAAGAAATATTATGAAAATTTGTATAAAGCAAAAGAATGTGGAAATCAAGAAAATGTGCAAATGGAAATATTTATGGAAGACTTAAAGTATGCCAAGGTCAGAGATAGGTGAGGCTCAACAATTAACAGTTAAGATAGGGGGAGGTGAGATAAAAGTGATGATGTATAATCAATCTGCAGGATAGTCTCTAGGAATTGATGCTACTCCTATGGAAGTTTGGAAGCTATGAGGAAAGAAAGTGATAACGATCTGGAAGGCTTTATTTAGTAGTATTTTAAAAGGAGCAGAAACACCAATATCCTGGACAAAAGCTGTGGTGGCTGTAATACCTAAAGAAAGTAAAGACCTATCAGACCCTGCTTCATATAGGCTCATTTCAATTTTAAACCATGATTATAAAGTGTTTATGTCTATAATAGTTTAAAGAATGGTAAAGCTGTTGCCAGAATTGATAGATATGGTTTTGTGGAGGGGAGGGGAGGCAAACATTTGGCTATATTAACAAAACAATTATGATCCAGAGGGAAGCAACATGTAAGGAAATACTGCTGCTGTTGGTGGGTTGTGGTGCAGAGAAAGCATTCAACAGAGTAAGCTGGGATTTTAGTACTAGGCAGTAGAAGCATTTGGATTCTTTGATGCAATAATAAGATTAATTATGAGGCTATATGAGGGACTGCAGGTAAAAATTAAAGTGGGAGGGTTCCTCTCTAATAAGTAGTGTCTGAACAGAGGAACCACACTGGGGTGTCCTCTTTCCCCCTTTGTTATTTGCATTATATAGAGAGTTACTGGCAAAGAAAATAATGGACTCAGACATTCAAGGATATAATTGGTATAGTAATCAAGAAAAGTTAGCTTTATTTGGAGAGGATATTATTTTGTACCCGATAAAACCAGAAAAAGAAATCTCAGACTTGTGAAACATTCTGAGAGAGTTTCAAGGTTTTATTTTTTCGGGATATAAAATTGTTGAAGACAAAAGAAAGGCTACAGCTGTAGACTATGTACCCACAGTTTCACTTTGCAATCCTGAAATACTGAAATATCGAAATTCAGTATCTCGAGACTGTAAAGCTGAAAATTGAAAAACCCGAAACCCCAAAAGCACGACATTCAAAATTGTGACTGCCCATATACACACTCCACACACAAACAAGCACACATACACTTTCCTCCCTACACTAAAAACCAACAAAACACACACAAACAACAAAACAAACACACGCATGGACCCTACATATAAGCAGGGGGCAAGCCCCCCCCTGCACCCTCCAACCCCCGCTACTTATATATACTAACTCTGAGGTCGCACTAAAAACACAAACACACAAAAACCATCACTACACATTCTACACTCCCCTTGCACAAACACACATCACATACATACAAATACCACCACTCTCAACACTTACACACTCACAATCTTTCCTACCTACCCTAACCCATACCGTAAAACTCCAAACACACTCACACACACTAAAATCCCTACCAAAAACTCTTAGTAAAACATAACTTACCTAAATCTGCAGCTACATCCACATACCACATCACGAACACAGTGAATCCCATGGCACTTACGCGCCTCCACAACTGCAGATTCGACATTTCTCCATTCGGGATTCTGCACTTTCACGCAAGTGCATTTTTGACACTTCGGTCTCGAGCTACTGAAATTCGATATTTCAGTAGTTTGAGATTCTGAAGTGAAACCATACCCACACATCAATTGGTTCAGCAAGTCCAATATTATGATAGAATGAAGTATTGCAGGTATTGCATTAAAGAGAGATCTGGATCAGCTGATCGTGCCACATAATACTTTTCACCTGGGGCACTTTCTCGGCCTGCTCTAGCTATGCTACTGCATCCCCATCCTCAGTTTCAGTAACTTGTACTCAGACTTAAAGCATTTCAATTTAAGAGCTATATACGTACGCGCACGCACACACACACACACACACACACACACACACACACACACACACACACACACACACACACACACACAATTAACAACCAGAATGGATTCTTGCTGCATACAGTGGCTTCATAGTGCTTACAGGGTGACATTATATCACTCCCTGCCAGGAGATGATTGTACAGTAAAAGTGACCATAAGTTTAGTAACCACTTTCTGATAAACTTGTGGAATGAAAGAGGAAATGTGCAAGTGACTAGCTGTGGCTACTAGGAGTACAAATACAAATGAGCTCCAGGGATGTGTTTATGAGTGGTGAAGGGAATGGTTCTGTAAGATAAACAAGTTGTAAATGCATATATGGTTGATGGAGTGTTGATAAGGAATGAGACGGACTGCTAATCTATCAATAATAGCCAATATGAGGGAAAGCCATTATTGTAAGACAACATCATAAACTATTTTCTAAACACAAGTATTCAGAAAATGAACTGATGATATAAACAGTGCTTACTGACATCCTGCAATTTTGATTAACTGAGTTTTTCTGATTCATTATCCTGTTAAAATTTACTGAGGAAAACCTGGGATGTATGCCTTGCTGAAGGTGCCTACAGGTGGACTGTATAGTAACAGAGATTAATCTTCTTGCTAAAAGCATAGGCAAGGAAATTTAGGATTGGCATTTCATTAAGATCCCATCTAGGTTTGATTAGCATATTTTATTTGTATATGCAAAGCAGATCACGTCTGTTCATTGGTGGGAGTAAACCCCAGGGTGATAGATATAAAGTGTAAGGTATATACTGATTATTGATCACCACCATGCTTTAGTGCCTGTAAGTACAAATTCTTCCCAGGTCTTTGCTGAAATAAAAAAAACACTGGTTAAGTGAACTGAAAACACTTAGTGAGGTCTTTTCTGATAAGACTCAAGGCTGCAAAAATTACAAGCACTATTGGTGACTCCCTGCTGTTGAGGAAAGTGCTTTCTGTTGTACCTGTTCCATTTTGTTTTTCAGAAATCTGCTTGGCCTGCTATTTTTGTTCTGTGTGGAGGATAGACACTTAAATTACCCAAGCTGCACGTCACACACTTTTTTTCATTGGTTAATTTGTTTCTTGAGCGATACTTAAATGCACAGAGCATATGTGTGACATTGTCTTTTCTGATAAGATTCAAGGCCTGCAAAACCAAAAGCTCTCTTAGTGACTCTTTGTTGTTATTATGCCCATCCACTCCCCATTCCTTTATCTGGTTTTTAAACTTGGTGATTTTTAAGCTGCCCACCCTTACTGTTATTTGAGATTTAGAACCTCCTCCATTTCTATACTGCTGTTGATATCTTAAATTATTTTTTTGCCTTTTGTTGTGCTTATTTTGAAGTTTGTTTGTGGAAGCATTTCATTTGAGATTCTTTTGTTGTGCTTTTACATTAGGAGGACTGGAATTATTCATATAGTGGCAGTAGGCATTTACCTGGTCTGAGTTCGGAAGCACACAAAGGGTTCTATGTGTAGCTGTTTTACTGGCCATGAGGGTGCAGTAGTCAGTTTTTTGTATTTCTAGTGCTTGCATAAACTCAGCGTATTTGCACTGAGCTGCTCACTGTGCCAGAGCCCTGTACAGATGTAAACATCTAGAAACATTGCTTACTTTCATTATACTATGAAAGTTTACTGTGCTTTTTTTTTTGTACTTCTTTAAAGTTTAAAATTACATTTTTCAAACTATTGTATTGGCTTCTGTTCTGCATTGAAATACATTGTATCTAGTCTTTTTTAGCTACTATTACACATTTGTTTTGTGGTTCCTTAACACTTGGGCTCCAAGCCAGTCATTTTACATTGAGGGTCTAGGTCTGCACTCTTGTGGCAAGAGAGGGCTGATTTCACCCATCTTAGCTGAGAATTGCTGGTGGAAAGCTCATTGTCTGTTAACCAGATTGGCTTTAGAGCAAAGTTAGTGTAAAACTTGCTTTTTTTCTGATCATATATAAACCTCACATTTGCGTGAAGCTGCTCTTTGTATAGTGGCAGTTACTGGTACCTTGTATATATATGCAGTCACCAGAAGCTGAAATACCCATACAAAAACCACTGCAGAATATTACCTCAGTCCTGTGTTACTCACTGGGCAACTAGTTTGTGTGATGAAATGCATTTAGCTAGGACTATTTAGGTCTACCTCAGCTTATTATAGCACCCAGGATTACCGCTGCTCAGAGAGCACCTGTTCTGGGAGCTGAGCAGCATTATTTATTAGATTAGCTGCAGATTACACCAAGTAAGAACCCTTCCCGCATTCAGTTACAAACACCCTCCACTCCCATCTCTTGCAAGTTCAGATTAGGACCTGCAGCCATGGATGGGCACTTTCCTACTACCTCTGCATCCAGCTTTGTGGACATGGGCACCCTGAGACAATGTAACCATTGCCTTATGTACACTGACAGACACTTAATTCCCCTATAGACAAATACAGTATTTGAGAGATTTAGTTACACATTGACATTGAAAGCTAGACTCTCAAATACAGACACAAATAGCAACAAACAGGTTGTCAATGACTCACAAACATCACTCACTGCACCCACAAAGGACCACATACATAGATCCATGTATGCAGAGGTGCTCACATGCAACTTACCCAACCCTCAAAGGCCTCTCAGGTACAGTCCTCAGAAACTCCACATGCACATAAACAAGGCAATTCCCACCATGACACATAAAGCCACATCTCATTGTGTCTCAACTCCCAAGCCCAAAAGGCGAAACACTCCACAAACCAATATTCTTGTCATACGAGACTCCGTTGTGAGACACACTGAGCTCTCTCTTACCAGGCTGGATAAGGAGAAGGTTACAGTTAGTTTCCTGTCAGGGGCCATGATCCACCAGATCTCACAAGCACTCAGGTTACTTACCTCTAAGTACCTGTATGATTCAGTCATAGACCATATGGACATAAATGACCTCAGATGTATGTCCTTGGACTATATGAAGAGCGACATGACTGAGCTCTCAGAATGTTTGTGTCACAGGCAGGTACGTGCCTAATATAGAGCAGCATTCTACTGTCTCCAAGGATGATGCCACAATACCAGCAGAAAATGATTGGCTTTTACTTGGCTTAGCTACTGCTGTCATTCCAAAGTGGTCCAATAATTGTCAGCCTGGGAGGACATGGTTGACAGGAAACACTGCTTTGCCAGGGATAATCTTCATCTGTCACCTGTAGGCTTTTGAATACTGACCAAACCATTATCCACCCCAGTAGTGCCTTTTTAGGCATTAACAAACAGACAAATCTTCCAACATAACAAAGGCTACTCAGGACAAGCTAAAGGTGCTAGTACTCAGTGCTAGGAGTCTCAACAAGAAACTGCACTCCCTAGAAGCTCTTCTCATCCAGGCAAATGCTGACATCCGTGCTGTTACTGAAACATGGTTCAAAGCCATGGAAAGCACTCCAGCAGTGCATGGTTGCAGCAGTTTTCATATGTTCTGACCACCCACTGAACATGAAAAAGCAAAAGGCGGAGGTGTATTTATCTACATAAAGGATAAGCACACCTCAAGCCTGCTTAAACAGTATGACATGCATGAGCTACTCCCTGTCCAACTAATCATGGGAAAAATCTATTACCATTTTCTTGCTAGCAACAGATACCTCATCATGAACCATGAAATCCATACATCATACTGAAGTTACTAGAATTGCTCATAATTCAGCCCAATAACATACTCATGGGTGACTTAACTACCCCTCTATTAATTTGGAGGCATACTTGACTATTAACATGCAGACCCAAAGATTTCTTGACTTTGTAGTTTCAAATGCCCTGGAGCAGCTAGTTTGCACTCCCAAGAGGGGAACAAATATCCTCAATTTGGTACTCACAAATATTGGAGAGAGTCAACCCCCACCCCAATGTGATGTCCTCACTGGTAAGATCAGACCACAAAGTGGTCTCTCATGAAATAAAGGTAAAACTAGTCCAAACACCTAAGCCCAAAAACTTAAAGAAATTCTCTAAGGTACATTATCCCCTATTAAGGGATGGCATAGGTAATTCCCAATCACCCCTAAATCCAGAAAACACAGAAACCTATGCAGAGGTGTACACAAATGCCCTATATGACCATGTAAACAATTGCATAGAAACATCTGTATCAGGGCAAAATAAACCCAGGTCAAACTGCAGAAATAAGCCACTCTTGTTGACCCCTGGTATTAATAAGTTTACCAACAAAAGACAGAAAATCCTGTCGAGAAGTAAGACGGAATATGCACAGCAGAGCAAAAAGTCCCTCATTAGTCAAAACAGGAGAATCAGGGAACTAGTCAAGTCTCTGAAAGTAGACTTTCAGTTAAAAATAGCCACCAAAGCTAAGGATATCCATAATGCATTTTTTAGTTATATCCCCAATCTTAAGGGCAACACCTAACAATGTGTGGAATTAGTTGTAGATGGCATCACCTCTACTCATCCAGAAGATAAGCAAATATGCTGGCCAACAAATTCAGCTCACATTTCACCTCCCCATCACCCCGGTTCCCACCCAATAATTACCCTCCACCACTCCACTGCCAGTTGCTACCAAATAAAAGGTTGCCACTGCACTCTCTAAAGCTTAAAACATGCCTTCAGTAGGGCCTGACAGTAGACCAGGTTTCCTCTTAAACAGTTTAAATCAGGCCCATTAGGATCTCTATTTAACTATAGCATCTGGCTTGGCTTTGTCTCGAGAAAGGTGAGGACAGCAATAGCCATCCCTCTGCATAAAGTGGGACCATCTAGTGATCCAGGAAATTATAGACCCCTAAGTTTGATTGGTCTTATATGTAAGATCACAGAAAGAAAGATCATGGACCTGAACCAATTTGGCTTTGTCAAAGGCAGGTCATGCCTACTGTATCTGGTGGATTTCTCTAAGAATGTCGCTAAAGCCACTGATGAGAGTAAAACAGTACATACCTCTACCTGACCAAGGCATGTGACACAACTCCCCACTCAAGTATTATAAATAAACTCTTAAAACTGGGCAAAAATCCCTACATCACTAGATGGATAGTAAAGTTTGGATCATTGACAGGGCACGTGGTTAAAATGGGAGATACCAGATCCAGCATAAGGCCAGTTACTAGTGGTGTGACAGAGGGCTCAATGCTGGGACTACTCCTGTTTGGAATATACTTCTCTGTAGTCAAGGCTAATGTGGAAGCCCTGTTTGTGACATAGTTTGCTGATGATTGCAAGCTGGGGACAATCACTGAATCCCCCAATGATGTCTATATTCTTCAGGAGGGTGTAGATCAGACAAATGTTTACTGCCAGTACCATGGTCTGAAACTAAATGTGATAAAATGCATTATCATACCCTTCGGGAAGTCCAGCACCCCTGCAAATTACAACATCAATAGCACACCCCTAGGAGTAAACTCAAAGGTGAGATGTCTAGGTACACATATAGATAGTAGCCTGAACTTTGACTGCCATGTGTCCACAGAGGTGAGTAAGTCCTTCTATATTGCACAACTTATTAGTAAAGGTATGGCATCCAGATCTAAGGAAATTATAATCACACTGTACTCATCCCTCATTAGAACAATAATCGAGTACAATGCGTCATTTTCTCATGTACTTGACTAGGCACTTACAGCAGCTGGACTGACATCAGAGGTTCCTCGCAAAGAAAATAGAGGGTGTAAAAATATGTCCTACACGTATAGACTAAAGCCCTATCCCTTTATTATCTCTCCTTCTGAATAATAAGTCAAATGTCATGAGGGTCACCTGATCTAGGGATCTAAACTTAGTCAGCAACTCAAACAAAACATGGTGGAGAGACAGATATGTGTCTCAGAGATTGCCCCATCTTTGGAACAGCTCATTACTCACATTAAGCAGAGTCCTTCCCTGGCCCTCTTCAAATGCAATTTGGATCGATGGGGAATCTGAAATAAATACCTGGGGTAGGTAGTCTGTAATATACGCAAGGCATAGGCAGAAACCCATGTCATATATTAGGTAAAATTAAGTTATAATGACTAGGCTTGTAAGAGCTATTAATCCATTAGCCTAGTAACCTCCTATGAACCTAGGAATCAGTAAATATATCAATGCTAATTAAAGGGGAAGAGACATGCAGACAGATTTGAAAAAGCTGCAAGGCAGCTAAAAGAACTGTCAGTTTTATTCCATGGCCAAAAAGCTATGCACTCAAAAGACTTGTCTCAGAACACAGACCTGGGATAAATGGCAGAGAGGATACCAAAATACCTACCACGTGTTAATGTGAATATCTGCTTTGGGGTGCAGCTGGGAGAATATCAAATAGTCATGCAGTCTTCTGCTCTGGAAGGACTTCATAAACATTTGAATAAAACAGTGCAAGGCAGGTCAAAAAGTTAGTGCAACTAAAGAATCATTGTCTTGAATGTATTCTTTGTCCTGATTCTAAGAAAGACAGAGAGATAAGATCTAGCAAAGGTGTTCATAGTCCTTGAAGGAAGAGACAAGCTGAAATGTAAGTCTCAGGTGAAATGATTGTGACTGAAACTAATAAATTAAGGATTTAGAAAGAATGTTATAGTGTGTGTGTGTGTGTGTGTGTGTGTGTGTGTGTGTGTGTGTGTGTGTGTGCATACACGCGCATGCGCATTTGTATTATATATATATATATATATATACATGGGTCTACTGTATAAGACCGAAAATACACTTGTATGAAAACGAACAGTAGACCCTCGGTTACGCGAAAGTGCACTTTCGCGAAGCATGGTTCAACGAACCGTTCAGGGACACTGAAGCGCCGAGGCACACTACCGTGGAGAATAGGGAATTTACCTGTTCCCCACTGTACTGTGATCTCAGAGTTGATTTATTTAAGTGGGGGGTGTGGAAGGCAAAGCCCCCCCACTCAGTGTAATGTCATCAAGTGTTTACTTTTCTTTCTTTTTTTTTTATATATTTTACGGTTCGTTGAAATGAGTTTTGCGAAAGTGCACTTTCAAATATGTGCACTTTCACATAAGTGAATGGTCTACAGCTCTTTTTCGAATAAGTGGTATTCGATTAAAAGCAGTAGACCCATATATATATATATATATATATATATATATATATATATATATATTGTTTTTTTTTTTTTTTTTCCTTTTTTATGGGTGCAAGTGGTTTAATCAAGCATTTGGAATATTAAATCTTCCAAGCATTGCTTTTGCAGGGTTAAAAGACTGAAGGCAGCGCATGAGTGAGAATCTAATATAATGAGGATGGGGGGGGGGTTGCCTTTTACCTGCTGTTGTGCATTTTCAGAGTTGGTATTAGTAAGGTGCAGGGCTTGAAGTGGGCCACCCTAAATAAAATAAGATTTAAAGCTTTTTTAACATTATGCATTTTCATCTTTTAAGAGCAAGATTTTTAATTTTGATCATTTTATTACTATTCACTCAGCCAGTCAGTCACGGTTGGTCAGCTTTGTAATTTTGAAGGAAAGGTTATCAGCTGAGAGATAAAGTTAATATTATTTTATAATCTTACATGTATTACAGTAAAGCATATGTCAGGTGATCATATATAGCACTGAAAGGCTCTGTTTTGAATAAAAGAGAAATGGAAATGTGACGCTGGTAATCAAATCAGATGGCAGCTGAATAAGTCAGTGATACAAAACTGAACTGCATTATGTGAGGAAGGTATAAAGAAGAAAGGCTGACAAAGGATGGACAAGCACACTAGTTCTGGCGCGTTATCAGGTTGAAGACCGCAAGTGGATTAGTTAATGGGAAAGAAAGCTGGATATTGATAATGTATGTTGACAGAGACATAATTACTACAGGGTCATGCCGAATATAGCAACAAGTATAAAGGTAAAGCAGCAGCTATCTTTAGAACAGGGTGTGTGCTTATCACAGGAAAACTGAAGCTTCTCCCCCAACTGTAGTGCATCAGGTACTTGTGAAGTGTGCCAAAATCAGGGGACTCACTAAAGGGTACAGAGGTAACTACAACTAGTACCTTTTATTTTAGATGGCATAAAGTACAATAAGGTGATCTTACATAGTAATTCAGTTGATATGCACTCGTCATGATGGAATTACAGCAGTGAGACATATTATCATGATTCTGATTTATTACATAACCATTTGGATTTGCACTCACTGACAGTGAACTATGATAATAGACTTTTTAATTCTATATGTCTTTTGGAATTTTAACATCTTCATCCATGGTAGCTTCTAAACCTCCAGACAGTCCAAAAGCAGCCCTCACAAGTACGGCAGTTGCACAAGGCCAAAAAGTATCAAAATCCAATTAAAAAAAGGAAGCCAGTACCAAATGAGTAAGAAAACCATTAATTTAATGTGGCAACACCAAAGGTTACACATACAATCAGACCAGTTTTGGCAAACCTGCCTTCTTCAGTGATAAACATACAATGTTTTAGTGGTATAATATATACCCTAATCAATTAAGCATTTAAAACAACATCACCCTAGGGCTAAAAAATCCCAACCATTTACTATAAATGATCATTAAGACCCAGAGAGAACAGTCCACCCAGCCTAATGATCCAACTTTTTTCTTTTTTATTGAGTAGGGCATGCCACCCTAACTTATTTGACCTATCCCCCTGAATTTTATCAATAATCATAAAATTAAACCTCACTGTACTGTGGGTAACTACATGTTTATATAAGGCACTAGATGTCCGTTTGTTCCGAATGTCACTTAAATGTTTGGACATACATACATGTAATGGCCTGGAAGTCTGTCCTACATAAAAAAAGAGCATGAATATGTGGCTAAATAAATCAGCCAGTCAGTCCCACAACTGGCAAAAAATTTTATGTCATAAACTTATCTGGTGTTTCTGCATGAAAATTGTTTGGATTTTCGCATGAACTGACAAAACGAACAATGACCGCAGGGAAAGGATCCTATCAGTTTATCCCCAGTTAAAGTGAGTTGTCATTCCGAATATCTAATAGAACAGCAATGTTTATAATGGTTAAAATATGACCCAAAGGTACATCCCCTGTGATAAGAAAATTGACATCTTGGAGCAAGAATGATATATAAATCCTCATTTGTTAATAAAATATTTCAATTATGATTTATGATGTCCCTGATTATGTTGATATTCCTACCATAGGCAGTCACAAACCTGATGACATTATCCTTAGTTTGGGACTTATCCCGGTAATCCAAAAGTTCAGACCTGTCCTGGCCCATTGCCCAAGTACTGGCAGACATGATGTTATTATATTGGTATCCCCTGACTTGAAATCTATGAATGAGATCCCTCTGATAATATTCATAACTATCCTCCGTGGAACATATATGTTTAGCACATAGAAATTGTGACTTCCGTATATTTTTAATGATGTGCTGTGGATGAAGGCTGGTGGCTAATAATAAATTGTTATACTGAGGATGTTTACAAAACACCTGTGAACTTAATGTATTATCAGCATTCCTGGTGATTGTAACATCCAAAAAATGTATTTGGTGTGAATTCGTGTTAACTGTGAATTCAATGCCCCATTTATTATCATTGAGGTATTGAATAAATTCTGATAAGTATATTTCATCTAACCGCCACATCATCCAACAATCACCCAGATATCTGCTCCAGATATCAATTTCCTCCAAGAAGATGTTATGTGAACTATCATAAATCAGTTGATCCTCAAGAAATCCCATGAATAGATGGGAGCAAAAGATGGTCCCATAGCCGGCCCTCACACCTGATTGGCTGATTTATTTAGCCACATGTTCATGCTCTTCTTTTTATGTAGGACAGACTTCCAGACCATTACGCATATGTATGTCCAAACATTTAAGTGACATTCGGAACAAACGGACATCTAGTGCCTTATATAAACATGTAGTTACCCACACTAAAGCTAGGTTTAATTTTGTGACTAAACAAGAAGAAAGTAGTGGAACCAACAAGCCCAAAAAATATAAATAGTATAAAATAAAAAGGCGTGGTGGCTAGAGAGTAAAAAACATACTTTTATTACCAGTAATATAAATAATTTAGGTAAGCACTTTCGAGGTAACCCTCTTCTTCAGATCTTAATAAAAACTTCTGCAAGCATTCAGTTTAAATACAAATAACAGCCAATAAAAACACTTAATGAGAATTAATGTGGCAAACCTCTTTTTCTTAAGAGAGGTTTTAAAGAAACAGCACTGTTCAGGCCAGGAGAAACATAAGCCTTAAAATCAACAATCCATCTCAACTCTATATAAATCAGTCGCCATCGAACTGGCACTAACACCAGATCTCACAAAGGGTGAAGTCAGACTAAAAAACTTCACCGAGGCAAATTATACCCTCCTAGGAAAAGATATAAATGCATTCTAAGCCCCACCCCCAGCTGGAAGTGGTAACTACACCAAAACTTACACTAAAGCCCTGTACAATCGCTTGTTTAAGTGTATAGACTTGGCTGTTCCAAAGAGAATCAAAGCCAGAGCTCCAAGTAAAAACAAGCCACCCTGTGGACATCCAGCATCAACAAACTTTACAACAAATGCAAAAAGTTGCTGTCTAGGAAAACTAAGGCAAGGCACCAACAGTGGAAAACTACCCTCCTCAGCCTCAACAAGCAAATGAGACATGTCAAATCCTCTAAGGATAACACTGAGAAAAAAGTAGCAATCATAACAAAGGATAACCATAAGGCCTTTTACAGCTATGTACACAACCTAAAAGGAAGGACCCAAGCATGTGCCGAACTAGTGACTAACGGTACCACACACACTGATCCCGCAGAGATAGCAAACCTGCTGGCAGACAAATCTGGTGAAAATTTCACTCCCATTATCCTCTCCAAACTTATCACAAGCCTTGCCCCCAACTCTCCCCCACCCTACATGTCTGAGGAACAGGTCATTAAAGCCTTGTCTAAGGCAAAAACACAGTCTGTGGGACCAGACAGCATACCGGGCTGTCTTTTAAACAAACTAAAACATGAGTTAGTATCACAATTAAGTATCCTGTTCAAACACAGCCTAATCACAGGTTATGTTCCTGTGGAACAAAGAACAGCAACAGTTATTCCCCTCCACAAAGGTGGCTTAGCAACAGCCCTGGCTGGGGAATTATAGACCCATAAGTCTGACTAGCCTCATCTGTAAGGCCTTAAAATGTATCATTATGGACCTCATAAAGAAAGGCATAGGTGACTTCCAAACCCTGGATCTGACCCAATTAGGCTTCATCAAGGGCAGATCCTGCTTGTTAAATCTGGTGGATTTCTTAAAAATGTGACCAGGGCCATTGAGGAGGGCAAATCTGTGCACACAGCATAGCTCGACTTGGCCAGGGCCTTCGACATTATCCCCGACTCAGGCAGTACCAATAAGCTTAGCAAACTGAAAGTAACCCCCTTTGTTAAGATGGGTTACCAACTGGCACACAAACTGGTCACACACTATCAAAGTGGGTGACTCCACATCAACCAGTAGAACTGCCACAAGGGTCACTGTTGGGCCTCCTGCTGTTTGGTATATACTTCTAAGAAGTTCAGGCCAAAACTAAGTGGCAGTGGCTGACCAAGTTTGCAGATGACTGCAAACTGCATTTAATTATCGAATCCCCAAATGATGTCAGTATACTTCAGGAGGGTCTTACAAAGACCAACAACTGGTGTCTTTGTCACAGCCTCAAACTAAATACAAAGAAATGTATCATCATTCCCTTTGGTAAAAACTATGTCCCTTCCCACTATCAAATTAACAACAATCCCCTATGTACCTATGAAGTGGTAAGAGATCTGGGTTCACATAGACTGTGACCTTAATTTTCACAACCATGTGTCTACTGTAGTAAGGAAGGCCTTCTACATAGCACACTTGATTAGCAAAGGCATCCCTTCTAGAGCAAAGGGGGTCATAATTCCTCTATAGTCACCACTAATCAAGCCCATAACTGAGCATAACACCCCTTTTGGCATATATCATGAAAAGCACCTGCAGCAATTGGAGAGACCTCAGAGATTTCTAACAAAGAAGATCAAAGGACTCCAGCACATGACTTACACAGACTGACTAAAGTCCCTGTCACTATACTCGGTATCATATAGACTTCTTAGTGGAGACGTATGCCAGGCTTACATTGCAATCTCTGACCCAAACCTAATGAATTTGCTGCACATCTGTAAATCAAACGGGAGTAGAGCTGCCCATTCCATGGTCCTAATTATAGCCTGTGACTTGAACAAGACATGCTGGAGGGACAGAATTTATCTCCCAGTGACTGCCACATCTTTGGAATAGGCTGCCAATTCATGTTAAGCAGAGCACCTCTATGACACTGTTCAAAAGGAACCTGGACAAATGGATGGGGCACTATAAATTCATATGGGGGATAGCGCCCACAACCCTCCTGGACATGGGCAGTCATTGCTAAATACAATCATGGGTATTGACTGCAGTATCTATGGAATTACATTGGGATGATGAAATGGCTAGGCTTGAAATGAGCTCCGAGTCGATAGCCTAGTAACTTGCTATGATCCTATATGTTGATAAAAGTTCACTGAGAACTTCAGTACCAAATGCTAAGAACAGAATATCAGTATTTGATCTAAATGGGAATAGCTAGTGTAGTCAACAACTTATATTACCAGACAGCCTAGAAGAGGATCTGTTGCTTTCAGTAAGTGTCAAAAAAGATAAAACTTTAGGAAAATGTCAGCACTACAAACATTTAAGTAAAACACTTAGGAGTGTTTAAATCACATTTTAACTTGATCAACGAGCATCAGTGTCACAGGATCACATTTAGTGCTTGATAAACAGTCCTAGTAGTTTGATATATAAAGGCGAAGGAGGAACAGATATGAATGTATAGTACAATCTACAGCCTGGTTTACTTGTGCAGTACCTCTAAGCTCCTGAGAAGTAACACATAACCATACTTTAAACAGTTCTCAGAAAATGTGAAAACTGCCTTTTCTCATTTTTCCTTTACTGTTAGTATCCATCTGCAATTCCATAATTATGTGTCCAGAACAATGGACATTGAGTAAAGTCAGGTTTTTAATTGTGGCATTCATGAGACAGTTGTCCATAACCTCAACATATCTGCTTGGTGTATAACACTACTCACTATCTGAATTAAGGAGAGGCTTATAGACAGGACATGTAATGATCAAAATAATTTAAGTTTCAGCTCTGGTGATGTATTTTCCATTCACGTGGATATGCTCAAAGACTCCCCCTCTACTCCCATTCTCATCAGCTTGCATATCGGAGCTGTGATTTTAAAAGGTCACCTCTAAATATATGATTAATATCATATCACAAGAAAAGGAAAGCCAACATAATGGCTTAAAGTATACTGATTTATATCAAGTGCATAGAACTTAACATCTCTAGAATCTTCATACCTGTCAACAGGTAAAAAGCAGTGACCTCTCATTCCATTAACAGGGTCAGTTATGAGACACTAAGACCATGGCATTCAAAGTAAGGACCATGCTAATTTGGTGCAGGGAAAGGTGACACATGTTTTAGTGGGTGTTTTGCTGCAGGCACATTTGGGAAGAACTCCAACAGTAGTAATTGCAGTATTTACAACTTGAGTTAAAACCATAATGGAATATTCAACATCACTATGGCCTACCTGTAGTAGAGATGCACTGTGATATGAATATCTCCTTGTTTGGAGTATACTGTTTCTAGTGCTTATGTTCATGAAATGGCAAATAATGAAGGCAATAGATTAGTTTCATTACTTGCTTTATAGATATAGATATAGATATAGATATAGATATAGATATAGATATAGATATAGATATAGATATTGATATCAAGACAAATGCACTAAGCAACATTCTGTGCCTTTTCCCTGACCTAGAAATGAAAAAAAATACAGGTATTGAGATTAAAATAAGATAAACAGCTAGCACAAAGAAGTATGGAATAGAGAAATTACTACATCAGGAGTCTGGAAATGTTAACATTTATATAAGTGCATCTACATTGATTTGCTTCCTTTTTAAATCAGAACTTTTTTGTTGTTACTTTACTGAACAAACAACCTGATTCTTTGAAACTATACACAATTATATATAATTTTTTCATGTATTGGATGTATTCTTCCTAACTGTTAAACTAACTTTAACGGTTTTTGGAGAGCAGATTCCTCTGATTCTTATTTTCGCTCAAGAGACTGGTTTTATGTACTTCATTTTCTTTGGCGTGTCTGTGTGGTTTAGGCCCCAGCTTGAATTTTAGAGTCAGTAATGTAGCTTTCACGGATGTACACAATTTAGAGATCATCATGTTCATTGAAAAGGAATATGTGACAGCACTCTGTGCATAGTCTCTGTTTGGGTGTGTGTGTGTGTGTGTGTGTGTATATATATATATATATATATATATATATATATATATATATATATATAAAATATACATTTCAACTTAAAAAAAAAGATGTTGCCATATATTTGTGATGCAGAGTTGTATATCAATGTCAGAAGAACAGCATGTCCCAAGTCCCAGTGGATAGTAACTGAAAGAAAAAATAGGTCTGATTTATAAAACCTTCATCCAGACTGAAAAATGATTGAAACAGCATAGCTAATTGATTGACAAGACATGGGGTTCATTTATCTTCTTTGTGCTCCAGAAGGAAGCTACCAGTTTCCTAATCTTATTGTTCTAAGGAGAGGAGGGAGTCCCATGATCTTTAGCAACGCTAACTTAAGTGAAGCAACACAGTGAGATTGATTTTTTGCTTCCCTGCAGGGCTTGTGTAGTTGTCTGATGTGTGTTTTCATGACACTTTTCCAATTGTTTAAAGGGCCTCTCCATCACCTGTGCTGCAATACAGATACAAGAGTGCACGGTGTTTTTAGAGACTGGCAATAAATACAAATCAGCAAAATCAAGCTATTGCTTTTTGTCTCTGAGGTAGCCATCTAGTAAGTCAAAATTAAAGACAATAAATCATGTGAAATTAGTTTATTCCTTTTATTTGTGAACAAGCTCTCTAGCCATTTTGTTTGGGGGTGTTGTGGTATCTCTACTTTCTTACAAAGAAAGTAAACAACAGTTGAGCAAGAGCTGAATGAAAAGATAAACTGTTTAGTAGTACCTTTTGGCTTTTCCCAGTTAGGGGTCGCCACAGTGGAACTCCGGTCCGCTAATGATTGGCAGCAGATTTTTACGTACTGAGTTGCCAACCCTGACGTACAACCTTCAATGAAGGTACGCCCATTCACGCATGTCTCCCCACAGAAGACGCTTTAGCTGAGAATCAAACAGGACAACATCTTACTGTGAGGCGACAACGCTACCACAGCACCACCACCAAAGATAAACTGTTTAGTATTGCATGCAAATGTAAACCGTTTAATAATGCATGAAAAGGTAAAGTGTTTAGTAATGCTATGCTTAACATTTCCTTCAGTCAGAAGGCAAATTCTGCAGTTTATCCAAAATCATAAATATGCTAAGGATGGTGAATATTGGGGGGGGGGGTGAAGGAATGACAATCTAAGGGAAGGGATTTAAAAAGAGTAGCCACATCCCTTACTTTTGAAAGATAATATCCTGTATTACAATTTCTGCTTAAACTAGTGGTAAAAGAACTGAAAGTAATCCAATTAAGCAGGCTTACACACAATATTCATGGCAGAACTCAATATTCAAATACACTAAAAGAAATTCTTAATGGCTTCATTTGCCATTCATTGTGTTAAAAGCAGGCATGGTAACATAGCAGCACAAACACATTTAATACTTTGGACAATACGCCCTTCCTCAGGGGAGTTTTAATCATACAGGTAATTAGATTTTAATTTAAATTGTGTTTTAATTAAATTTCATTCACCAAGTAATTATGGTAGTAGTTAATGGACATGAAATAAGTCAAACTCATTACTGCCACACCAATGGAAAATGTAATCTCTATTCTAATTGCAAATAATATAAAGTCCTTAACTGTAAATGGCATGGTTCAAAACAAACTGCAGCATTTTGGTTCTATACTTGATGTGAGCATACTCAAATGCAATTATATTTGTGTAGCCTGCCTGCTTGCCATTCTCACTACAAGCGTCATTTAAGTACTGAAAGCAAAACACATTGTAGTAGTTTTAGTCAACTAGAAATGAGTGAGGCCAAAATCATGATCTGTACACCTGAGGTGAATAACATTTTCAGTTTTACAGTCAGTCCAAGTAATGTGTGCTACAGAAATTAACCAAATGACATGCAGTAGAGTTATAAAGTAGTAGCACCAAGCTTAGGCATAGGGACATGGGTTATTTGAATAAATCCCTGCATATAAAAGGTAAGCTGTACTCCAGTTATGTTATATGTAGCTAGCATGGCGGCATAGAACAAGGTATATAAAGGTTGCACTTCATCCTGTATAGGAAAACATACAAGTTACACCACTATTGTGCCCTTTAAACCTGCTATGAGATAACTGAAGGGATCCAAGAATACCTTTAGACAGATCAGCAGCAGCACAAATTTGTCAGCAATGACAGGATATGACAGATCTTGTGAAGTGATCCAAACTGGAGCTAGTGATAAATACATACCATTGAAGAATGACAGCCTTCTCTGTCGATACTTTACAAAGGGATTATAGCAGATCCAGCAGTCAGACAGTGAGGCATGTATAGTTATATGATGGCAATGGCAGCATGTGTGACCCCATTGCATGCTGTGTGACTGTGGTGAATGATTCATAATGTGTCTGTTGTTAGGCACATCTGGAAATGTTAACAGGCAGTATTAGACAAAAAAGCCAGATGTTAAAAATGTTTATGTAGCCAACAGTGGATAAGCATGAAGTACCCAGGATCAACATCAGTAAGGAAAGGGGCAACATCACAGGAAAAAGTTGGTTGCATAGCCACCCAGGATAATATAAATAATGAGTGGGACAATGTGACAGGAAAGGATGGAAACATAGCTACCCAGGGTAACATGAATAAAGGAGTGGGACAATGTGACAGGAAAATGATGGAAACATAGCTACCCAGGATAACATGAATAAAGGAGTGGGACAATGTGACAGGAAAAGGATGGAAATATAGCTACCCAGGATAACATGAATAAAGGAGTGGGACAATGTGTCAGGAAAAGGATGGAAACATAGCTACCCAGGGTAAAATGAATAAGGAATGGGGCAATGTGACAGGAAAAGGATGGAAACAGAGCTACCCAGGGTAACATGAATAAGGAATGGGGAAATGTGACAGGAAAAGGATGGAAACATAGCTACCCAGGATAACATGAATAAGGAATGGGGAAATGTGACAGGAAAGGATGGAAACATACCTACCCAGGATAACATGAATAAGGAATGGGGAAATGTGACAGGAAAAGGATGGAAACATAGCTACTCAGGATAACATGAATAAGGAATGGGGAAATGTGACAGGAAAGGATGGAAACATACCTACCCAGGGTAAAATGAATAAGGAATGGGGAAATGTGACGGGAAAAGGATGGAAACATACCTACCCAAGGTAAAATGAATAAGGAATGGGGAAATGTGACAGAAAAGGATGGAAACATACCTACCCAGGGTAAAATGAATAAGGAATGGGACAATGTGACAGGAAAAGGATGGAAACATAGCTACCCAGGATAACATGAATAAAGGAGTGGGACAATGTGACAGGAAAAGGATGGCAACATAGCTACCCTGGGTAAAATGAATAAAGAAGTGGGACAATGTGACAGGAAAAGGAAGGCTGCAGAACAGTATTCTGAGAAGAGACCAACAATGCATTGAGGTGGAGTTGTGTTTGAAAGATAGTGATGACATGAGAGGAAGACAGATTTAAAACACTGGATATGACAAAGCCGAACATTTTTCAGGTTTTTCTTTATGTTTGAGTGTAATACTAGGAAGTAGAGAAGCATTGAATCCATCCATCTACCCACAACCCCTTTATTCTATTTTTCGGCATGAGATGCCATCCCTGCTGTTTAGTAGATCTACTGTTGCACTGTGTTAGGCATAGGACTTCAACCTCAGTATTGTGGTGCACAGTCAGCTGTGCTCTGATTTTGATGGCTAGTTCTTGAGATTGCATGTTTATGATTGCATTAAGTGCAACCAGCATTAAAATCAACCAGTAGGCATATGCTCATATAATATAAAATATATATGTATTTTATGGTTTTGTGTGTGTGTGTGTGTGTGTGTGTGTGTGTGTGTGTGTGTGTGTGTGTATATATATATATATATATATATATATATATATATATATATACATATATATATATATATATATATATATATATATATATATATGTGTGTGTGTGTGTGTGTGTGTGTGTGTGTGTGTGTGTGTGTGTGTGTGTGTGTGCTGAGATTGTGGTAGTGAGGGTGAGGGATTTTATATATATAGTATCAACAACTTCCTTCTTCCCATTTTCAAAATAGGGTCAGGTTGTTGGGTTAACTTTTACCATTTCTCTCAGTTCAGTGCCACACTCATGCCTTCCTCGACACTCATTCCAGCCTGTCACAGATCATCTGTCACACAATCCATCCACCTCTTTGGGCACCCTTGTTTTTTCTTGCCTTCTTCCTGTCTTTCCCAAATCTACTTTACCAGACTGACTTCTCCTTTTCTGCACATGTGCCCAAACCACCATAATATGCTTTTTTGATCTTTTCTGTAATTGGAGTTACTTAGGCTTCTGCTCTTATGTTCTCATTTATTCATCTGTCCCACAATGTGCATCCTACCACCCTTCTCAGGAACTTCATTTCCATCACCTCTAGTTTCTTCAACTGCTCTGCCTTTACTGCCAAGTTTCTGTACTGTAGAGTAATGCTGGTTGCACCACTGTTTTGTACAGCTTACTTTTCAACTTCTTTGGCAAACTTCTGTTGTACACTACACCTAACACTCTATGCCAGTTGGCTGCAGGCCCTCTGAGTCCAGCTTTGACCTCTTCATTCAGACTTCCCTTCTCCTCAACCACCCCTCCCAGATACTTGTAGCTATTAACCTGTTCCACTGTCTTCCCTTCTATCTCAATTATCAGCTTCTTCTGATTTCTGCCATTAGCTGTCATTATCACTGTTTTATCTGTACTCAGTTTCATCCTATATGCTTTCAGTTTTGCATTCCATTCCCATATCTGTTGCTGAAGTTCTTGCTCTGAGTCTGCCTGTAATGCCACATCATCTGCCCACAGCACCTTTGTTGATCTACCTCTCTGACCTTTTTGCTAATATTGTCCATCATAGGTATGAACAGTAGTGGGCTCAGAGATGAACCCTGATGCACGCCCACTCCCATTGCGAACCCCTCTGTGAGACTGAACATTGTTCTTACTTGAGTCATTGGGTCCTTGCACATAGCTTGCACTAATTTTACAAATGTTTCTGGGACTTCAAACTACCCCAGGATGCCCAAATCGTCTTTCTTGTGACCTTGTTATATGTTTACTCTAAGTCTAGGGATGCCCAGTTGGACTCTTCCTCCTCTCTAGCTTCTTCTCATCTGTCTCTCTCACTGCAAACATTGGGTCACTTGTACTGCATCATGATCTGAATCCAAACTGTGCATTTCCCATCTTACTTTCTACTTCCCTGCATATCCAGTTATCAGTCACCTTCTCCAGAATCTTAATGCAGTGTTAAAGGAGTTTGATACCTCTGTACTGCCCACAGTTTTAGATGTCCCATTTGTTCTTCTACACTGGAATGAATATGCTTACTCTCCAGTCATCTGGGATACACCTTTCTCTACACACTGCTATGAGTACCCTCAGGAGCCATTTCTCCCCTATCTCACCCAGCATCTTTATCATATCTGCTGTGACCTCATCTGAGCCTGCTGCTTCCACTGACTTCATTTTTCTTCATGCTGTTCTTACTTCTAGGGTGGGCTCCTCCTCATCTCTCACCGTAGGCTGTGTCTGGGACAGTACAGCTTTTGTAGAGTTTTCTTCATTCAGAAGCTGCTGGAAGTATTCCTTTCATCTGCCTTTGATGTCCTGTGGACTGGTGAGCAGGCTGTTGCTGGAATCTATTATAAAGGGTGTCTGACTATCTTCTTATCTTTCTTTCTTTGTCGTACAACCTGATATACTTTCTTTGTGCAACCTACTGAGTCGCTTTCAGAAGCTGGTTGAGTGCCATTGATGCCTTGTTCTTTGCTATTGCAACTCCTTTCTTAGCTTTTTTGTTATCCAACCAGTATTCCTTCCTAGTCTGGTCCATCTTTTGTATCTCCCACTTTTTTCTGGACTCCTTCTTTCTTTTGATGATGTCATGAATTTCGACATTCCACCACCAGCTTTCCATATGTACCTTATTTCCAGATCTGGTTCAGCCGCGTCTCTGTTCTATAGTCCTCACACATGCCGTTTTGATGTGCTGTCATTCTTCTTCAACGGCACTTATTTCCTCTTCTTCATGGGATGCTAGAGCCCTGGAGTAATTCTTTGAACTGTTGTGCTTTCTGTCCAGAAAACTTCTAGGTATACAACCTGGTCTCTGTTGACCTTAGTACATTCTTTGACTACTGCTTGCAGCTGATATTAGTAAACAGTATTCTATGCTGTGTGCTGATATTTTCACTGGGAATGGCTTTGCACTTGCTGATTCTACCCCAGTGCCCTTTCTTTACTAGGAGGAAGTCTACCTGAGTCACATGTTGACCACTCTTGCATGTTATCTTGCGACTATCTCTCTTTCTGAACCATGTGTTGGCTAATATCAAGCCATTTTCCAGAAGGAAGTCTAGAATGGCCTCTCCTCCTTCACTGCTGTTGCCTCACCCAGGCAGTCCTCATATCCTGCTCTGTCTGTCCCAATATGTGCATTCGAGTCACCCATTATCAACAACAGTTCATGTTGCCCTGCTTTATCTAGTAGGTCCTGCTAGTGCTGTCTGAATGCATTCTTCTCCGCACTATCGCAACCCTGCCATGGGGCATAGGCTGACATTATGAATACTGTCCTATCATAATGTTGGAGTTTGATTGCCATGAGTCTTTCACTAATTCTGATGACATCCCTCACTGCCCTCTGAAGCCTCTGTATCACTACAGTTTCTGCACCACTTCTAGCCTTTCCTCCTCCTGAGCAGTAGACTCTGTATCTCAAGCCAAGTGGCTTTTCTGTACTGCCCTTCCATCTTGTTTCTTGGATATATAGGATGTCCAGCCTTCTCTGTACCATTATGTTAATGATTTCCAAGCTCCATCCTGTTAGTGAACCTACATCGAGTGTAGCAATTCTTAGTTCATGTTTGGCAGGTTGATTGGTTTTATGTCCAGCTTTTGCTCAAAAGAGATATCCCAGGTAACCCAGGCTGGGCAACTGGACACCGGCCAGCCAGTACCTTCTTGACCCAGGGCTGCTGGGCTTTATGGCAGGCACACACTGGCCAGTAGAGCACATACACTCCTCACACTGTTAGCATGGGTGCTCGACATAGATCAGAGTAGGCCAGGCCCTCAACCCACTTATCACCAGCAAATACACATGCCCATAAGTGACATAAGTCACTACGACAGAATAACCTCGAACCATATTTTTCACTGTTGAGTGGCTAGCCCTGCCACAGCACTTAGTCTGTGATCACTATTCTCCTGTCTTGTGATTAGTGTGCACCAAAGTAGATGCCCAAAGAGGCTGTTCTATACAACTCTACTCCTATAAGGTACTATGTAGCAGCTGTGCTGCTGCTCACAACTCCATTCATTGGTGATTTTAAGATGGAAAAACTCAGCATGTTTTTTTTCTGTGGTGGGGGGGGGGGTTGGCCGGGGACACCAGGATAGAGCTTATACTTTGTTCACAGGATGCAAACACTTACCCATTATGCCAACTGGTCTCATATCAGATCAGCATCATTTCATTATCATGCAATATATATTTATGTAAAAATCATCATCAAATAGAAATATATATGGGTCTACTCACTTTAGTCAAGTAGCACATACATTGTCCTCAGAAACACTGATCACAAAAGGATGACAAACTGGACATTGACACACTACTACAGAAATGCTGAGAAATAACCTTGGCAAAAGCATTTAAACCAAATGCAGGACATCCATGGATATACATACAGAATACATAATGAGTGTAGACATATCGATGTGTGTGTGTATATATATATATATACATATTTTTATTTTATTTTATTTATTAACATGTATTTACCAGGAAAGTCCAATTGGGACAGAGCCCATTTTCAGCAGAGGCCCTGGGAGAGCCTAAAATTTCATTGCTGAGCAAACTCAGAAAAACTGGCATCCTCAACCGAACATTATCAAATTACAGAAACATGAATCCACAAAGGATAAAAAAGCAGGAAACAGTGTTTTTGGAGGAAGGCAAGCCACCCTACCCTTCTGCAACTTATATATGTCAATTCCAAGCAGAAGAATAGCTGGTCCAACTAGTGCCCGGCCGTTACTATGAACTAGTATCCCACCCCCTCAGCTCTTCAAGTGAAGAGAAAAAAAAGGACATTCCTTCTACTAGCATACCAACTGGCTAGGTCTAGTTCACAAGAAAAATTCTTAACATGTTCCTGCTAAACACTTTCTTTTTTCCACAGCAGAAAATGTCACGCTGAACTGAAGTGTAGATTTAAATCATCTTGCTGAATAATAGCTATGAACTTCATTGCCATACAGATTTAAGAAAAGATACAGGTCCAAGATAAGCATTGTTTAGATCGTATGAGCTGTGATGGCTTTTTTAACTTGATAGATTAATTTGACTTCAATACATGTGAAGTCTGCGGAAGGACATATTTTTAATTGGTTGCCATTTCAAATTTATCAAGGTCCCAAGATTTTTTGCAAGACTAGATGACTACCAGGTTTATGTATATTGTTTACAGATAAGGTCAAGCAAGTGTTAGCACCATTACTCCAAATATGTTTTCACTGTTCTTTACAGTCATACTTATCATTGCATACAATAATCATCTCACTGGAATTTGCACAGAATACCAAATGATTGTTGTAGACTTCAAACTTAGATCTGAGTTCCCAAGGCATCTCTCACTCACATTGTGTACACTTATGACTGTATTATTGCTCACATGTTTGACCTCCAAGCTACTCTAGGGGTTGCCATCAAAATTTTGAAGGTTCCTTTATGAAAAACATGAGGCCAAAAGTACATTTCATAATGCGGAACTGGGATAATACGAAATCATAATAACGAAAGTAAAGCTTGAATCGCTATTATGATTTCAGCATTGTGAATGGAGATTGCAGTACAGTGAAGATCAGGGAATTTACTCTTTTTCTCACTGTAGTATGATGTTGCCCCCATGCTGAAATGTAAAAGGACATGGAGACTTTCAAAACCGGAAGCCTGGTATGTCGACTGTCAATCGCCATGTTTCTGATGTTCAACACTTAGGCTAGATGTTGTTTTTATTTGTGACATTTTAGTTCAGTCTTTTACTTAAAATTATTTTGCCTTCAACATTTTGATGGTAAACTATACTCTAGATAGCTTTACAGAAATTTACTAAAGCTTCAGTAAACTTCAACCACAAAAGGATCAAGGTACTTGATTACCTTACGGAATGACTTGAAAAAACTCTTCCCAATTTAACAGAAAGGAGTGGACAGTAGAGACAGCGAGGCTGTTCTACTTCCTGTGTAACAATGGCTCCATAAAAGTGAACATTAATTGCAAAACTTGGCATAGCAGCCAATCTGAGGCATGTCTACAACTTAAGTAACAATGCTTCCATTCCGAAGATAATCCAGTGTAGTCATACCTCCTACAGGAAACTGCTTTACTATGTCTTTACAGAAAAACTATTGCAAAACTTCAGGATTGAAGTATATGTTTTCATTATCATCTTTGCTTATCCTTTTGGATTTGAAAGCTCAGTAGCTATCTGACAATAACTAAAGAACCTGGAGTGGTGCCACCCAGTGATGGTACCATAAATAAGAAGGACCACCACAATGGCTTCAATATTCTAAGGCTACTGATAAGTGCATCAAAATGGTTGTCCTCGGACATTGATTCCACTAGCATTCATTGTGCATTCAGATGATTCACTCTTGATTCCCAGAACATAATTTATACTCCCTGATGAGTCATAGTATCACAAATTTAGTTGTTCTCATAGAAAATAATGTAAGCTTTCACTAAAGATACTCCTGTAGAAAATACATCTCACAATTTAGAACTGTTAGCCACCAGCTTGTCTGAGGTGATACCATAATATTTGTAAAAGATGGCCTTACTTCACTGGGAATGTTGTGTTCTTGAAGATGAAATGAGAAATAGGCAAATGCAATTAAACTATGTCTAAACACTGTCTATCTCACACACACACACACACACACACACACACACATATATATATATATATATATATATATATATATATATATATATATATATATACACAGAGGGAGAGAGTAAAATGTGGAGGGAGTAAGGAGAACCTGGAGATTCCGGTGTAGAATGGGATAACAAAACTTGAGGCCTAGTCATAATAATTTTGTTTACTGTGATGAAGACAAGGCACCGATAGATGCATCACTCCTCACAATGACACGCTATATGATTTGTCTGTTGTATTTATACATCGTGTTTGGATTTTGAAAAAGACTATAAAAGCAGCACAAGCATCCGATTTTACTTTTTACTTCGCTACACTCTCTTGAGATGAAGCCAAGGTCTTTTAATGGGGTCAGTAAAAACATGCTGGCAGTGTGCTACAAAGCGGAAGACCGAGAAAGAACCTTTAACTCACTCTGATCTGTACTTTAGTCAGAGTGTGTTTCTGATGAGCTGTCTTCTAGTAACAGAAGTACAAGTCTTCCTGTATTAACTTGCTTTAAGGAAAAGTAATTCTACTCTATATTAATGAAATGTGAGATAAGGAAAGAAACAAAGAAACAGAGAGAAATAAAATAAAATTGTTTTGACTTATGTATATATTTTATATAGTGGTGATTTTTTTTATTTCTCAAAGTTGCAATCTAGTCGAGTAACAAATTTATTAATTTATAAATTCATAAAGAAAAGAAAGGGACTAAAAATCTCTGAAACGATAAAGCATTGTATGTATTTAGGAGACGTACCTTGCTCAGTATCATACAGTAAACTCTGAAACAAGAAAATTAGGTTGGTATCTGCAGTCATTATGGCACTGTCCACGTTTAAGCAATAGATTACATTCTTACTGCCTTCCACAGTACTCTGACATAATGAGCTCTCATAATATGCATAAAAACTGTTTGAATTTTAAAGTCCTCTGTTCTACTGTTACTCTTCTGAGTATGTAAGCTACTATTTTCCATGCATGTATTACTCTGAGAAATGCAACCCAGCAATAAATCTTTTTCAGTTAGCATCCCCCGTTAGTGCAGGCTTCTGTTTCCAAGTTTTATGGAAATTTATTCTGACAGCAGTATACCAGTCATTTTAAATTTATGTCCTTAGCATTCAGAAAGATGAAGCAGATTTATTATGGAAACTGAAATTACTGGCTCCATCATCATTTGCTAATGTTATGTTGAAGGATGGCTCAGTCCGTTCCAAATAAGAGTGTTAGGCTGGTAATGTGTTGACCTTTGCTGCAAAGCATCAGGTTTGATGACTGCCTGCATCAATAAGCATCCTGTTTATTGCCCTTGGATTATAAATAAATTAATAAATGTCTTCTGGCCAGTGATCTGCCGTTGTCTGCTAGATGAGAGTTTATCTGAGAAATCAGCTTCCTCCTTCCCGGCTATTAGATTAGAACAAGATCTGATTCAACACCACCTGAACATATAGCTATATGTATTAAGTTTCAGACACAATACTACATTAGACTTCATTATACATATGTGCACACAAATATTTCAAGTGAGGGCATTAATGCCCTTCTAGCTTGCCAATATACCAAAACAGTTGCTCCCATAATAACTTTCCAGCCTGTTCTTAAAAGTATCTAAAGTAACGCTTGCTTTAATGTAATTTGGTAGTCTGTTCCATGCATCAGCTGCTCTCTCAGAGAAACAATTACTATACTTCTCATTCCTATAGAATTTTCTGCATAGGTTGTTTGATGATTGTCTACTACTTTTTTTGATAACCCCAAACCTTCCCAGAGGTAGTTGTCTCTAAATGCCCTATATATCTAAATAAGATCTCTTCTTAAATATGTCTTAACAGTCACTGTACAAGTTCAGATATTTTAGTCTTTCGTAATCACTTATATTTTCACATACATGTATGCCCTTGGTATTTTTCCGGTGTATTCCTTTCAGTTAATTCATGCTTGATTTCTTATAAGGTTTCCATATTGCCATTCCATACTCAAGTTTGGGTCTAATGCAATTAACAAACAATGACTTCATCACTTTTGATTTTCTAGACTAAAAATCGTTTTTTATGTAACCTATAGTCCTGTAACTATCATTAACTAGTTGATAGATTATGAAATGTTAATTCATCCTGCTATCTTTGCATGAAGACTGGTGTAACCAAATCCCTAAACTATTTTCTTCTACAGTATACACCCATTTCTGGGGCTTTTGATAGTATTTGCACATTGATCATTTGCAGACCTTGAATTATTTAACAAATTATTTCAGATTTTCATCCAGATACAATTCCATAAAATTCACCTTACACGTCCGTCATGTTCTCATGCACTCATGTACACTCTCTATACATGATACATTTAACTAGAAAATGCAAAACAGAAAATATGCTGCAACAGGTCATTGGGGATCATTCAGTTTTTATGTTTTGCTTTTCAGAGGCTACACAGGTGGGTTGCTCATCTAAGATATAGATACCAAGATTACAGAAGAGCTGCTGTTAGATCTCGCATTTAAATTATACAGTGACGGGTAACAGCGGTTTATAACCCAAAATGCATGACCAGTACATGAGACAAGAATCATCTGATACTGAAAAGCAATATGTAAACCAGCTGTGTTGCTTTCTTAAACATCCCCTTAATGAATATTTATTTTATTTATTTTTATTTTACATTTGTTTACAGGGAAAGTCTGACTGGATGAGGTCCGTTTTCAGCGGAGGCCCGGGGAGAAATGCTCCACAATAACAGGAAATAAGACTTTATACAAAAATGCAGAAATACAAAAAGAATACAGAAGTACAGAGAATACAGAATACAAAAATCTTAGTGAACATTTGAGTCATGGATAGACCTTATATCCAAAGAACAAAATTTTCATATTAATCCACAGTCGATACAATGATAATACTTAGCTCAGATAGGTTTCAGTTAGACATACTGAGCTTACAGAGGGTATAATATTAGGCAAGAGAGGTAAAAGGAGGAGGAGCCACAGATAAAGTATCATGTAGTACAGAGACATAACCATGAGTCTTTAAGATGCGATTTAAGTAAGTTTTTGAATTGTGTGATATTTTGAGCAGAAGTCACAAATAAGGGGAGGTTATTCCAGTTTTTAGCTATAGAGTATGAAAATAGAGCTTTGTCTGCTGTGTTCTTTGCTGTGGAGATAGAGAGAAGTAATTTATTGGTAGATCGAAGGGGACAGTCTGTAGTATAGTGTGTCAGTAATTCACTTAGGGCTGGGATTTTATCAGGATGTTTTAGAATATTATATGCAATGACTAGTTGGTGGAAAGTTAGTAGTTATGGGAATTCCAGCCACTGGATCTCCTTTAGAAGTAGGCAATGATGGGTTCTAGAAGTGGAGTTGATGGCAAATTTGGCCACTTTGTTATAGCAAGACTCACGTTTGTCCAGGTCAGTTTTTCTGATGTGGGTCAGTATTGGTGCCACATACATTAATATGGACAGTAGGTGAGATTGGGCTAGGATGATCCCTGCTTGATCTGTAAGGCAGGTTTTATGTCTATACAGGGTGTCCATTTTTTATGAACCGTTTTAATTGTTTGAGAGATATGGATGTCAAAATGGAGGTTGTTGTCTATTTCAATGCCTAGGAGTTTGGTATGAGGAGACGGAGAAATAGTAGTGCCGTTTTTGGAAGTGATAGTGAAGGAGAGAGGAGAGGTTCTGGAATTACTGGGGGTAAATATGAAAAGTTTTGTTTTGTTAGGATTAAGAATTAGTTGGATATTTGTGATCCAACTTTCCACAGAGGTAAAGGATTCCTGGGTCAGTTGCTGTAGTGTGGTAAGTGATGGGGCTGAGCAGATTAGGGTAGAATCATCTGCATACTGCATGAGTGAGGCATTTTGGGTGGAGGTATGCAGATTGTTGGTAAAAATAGCAAAAAGAAGTGGACCTGATATAGATCCTTGGGGTACACCTATTGTGGTAGGTAGTAGAGGTGATAGTGTGCCTTGCCATTGGACAGCTTGCTGTCTGTCAGACAGATATTTTTTGAACCAGGTTATAGTGTCAGGGGCAAAGGATAAGGAGGTTAGAGAATCTATTAGTAAGGGGTGAGAAACCATATTGAATGCCTTAGACAGATCTAGGAATATAGCAGATACAAAGTTATTATTGTTTCTCTGTTGGTTACTACATCCAAAAGAAGGTCCAGCACAAAGGAAGAAAAAATTAATTGGCTTTTATTGTGGCAACTCCATCACACAAACCGGTTTCGGCTAAAACATAAGCCTTCTTCAGTGCAACAGAAAATTTAGTTACAGCGCATCCTAGTGTCTACTTATATATCCCAAAATTTAAAGAGATATATACACACCCTGGATAAAAATCAAATAGAACCACCAAAACAAAATTCAACTTAATTCATTTAAACCAGGCCTGAATAGAGCTCCCAGCCTGGTAATCCAAGAGGATTCCATATTGTCTAATATTTCATGCCAACCTGATTTGAAGGTTCTGTTCATCTGAATTTTGTCAATTATAGTGAACTTGAATTTAGCAGTTTTGTGTATAATAATGTGTTTGTATAGAGCGTTGGAAACTCTGTTATTTCTAATCTTGCTTAGATGTTCACTTATGCGGTATCTGAAGGGTCTGGATGTTTGTCCTACATAAAAAGATGAGCATGTACATGTAGCTAAATAGATCAACCAGTCACTGCTGCAGTTACCAAAAATTCTAATCTGATACACTTTGGAAGTGTTACAGCTTGTAAATTCTTTGCTTTTGAAAATGTGTTTACATGCACTGCAGTGACCACAAGGAACGCAGCCTACCAGAGAGTCACCAAATAGTGTTTTCTGCATTGGGATGGGTGGGTTATATCTTTTGTAGTGTGTAAGATGTGAATTAATTGTTCTACCCCTGTGATAAGAAAAATCACATCTATTTGGTAATATCCCATTAAGATGTTCATGCGCCCGCAAAATATCCCAATGATTGTTGATGATATCCCTGAATTTAGATGTACTACTTCCAAATGTGGTGACTAATCTGATAGGTTGGGGTGTCTGTGTGTTATGTCCAGTAGTTCTGTATTAATATTCCAGAAGTGATCTTGGCATATCATTAACCTGGGTTACTCTTTGGGTAATGCAATGTTTATTGTAGCCTCTGGTTATCAGTCTTTTTGTAAGGTCTTGTTGGCACTCTTGGTGGGATTCTTCCAGGGTTTTTCGAGGAACAATTTATTTATGATTCTAACAATAACATTGTTGTGGATGAGCTAGACATTTGGAGATGTTACCTGGACGATTGTTGGATGGTGTGGCGGGGTGATGCGACATTGGTACATGAATTTGTCAGATATCTCAATAGCAACAGATGGGATATTCAGTTTACTTTAATTATGGAATATCAAGAAATTATTTTTTTGGATGTCCTAGTAACTCGACAGGAAGACCACACATTGGATACTCAGGTACACAGGAAATTTCCAAAATACAACACATTACTTCATGCTTCCAGTCATCATCCCCGCCACATCATTAATAACATACCCAAGTCTCAATTTTTATGCATCAAGCGGATTTGCTCTTCGGGAATCATTGGGATATTTTGCGGGCGCATGAACATCTTAATGGGATATTACCAGATAGATGTGCTTTTTTTATCACAGGGGTAGAACAATTAATTCGCATCTTACACACTACAAAAGATATAACCCACTCATCCCAATGCAGAAAACACTATTTGGTGACTCTCTGGTAGGCTGCTTTCCTTGTGGTTACTGCAGTGCATGTAAACACATTTTCAAAAGCAAAGAATTTACAAGCTGTAACACTTCCAAAGTGTATCAGATTAGAATTTTTGGTAACTGCAGCAGTGACTGGTTGATCTACTTAGCTACATGTACGTGCTCATCTTTTTATGTAGGACAAACATCCAGACCCTTCAGATACCGCATAAGTGAACATCTAAGCTAGATTAGAAATAACAGAGTTTCCAACGCTCTATACAAACACACTATTATACACAAAACTGCTAAATTGAAGTTCACTATAATTGACAAAATTCAGATGCACAGAACCTCCAAAGCAGGTTGGCATGAAATATTAGACAATATGGAATCCTCTTGGATTACCAGGCTGGGAGCTCTATTCAGGCCTCATTTAAATGAATTAAGTTGAATTTTGTTTTGGTGGTTCTATTTGATTTTTATCCAGGGTGTGTATATATATCTCTTTAAATTTTGGGATATATAAGTAGACACTAGGATGTGCTGTAACTAAATTTTCTGTTGCACTGAAGAAGGCTTATGTTTTAGCCGAAACTGGTTTGCATGATGGAGTTGCCACAATAAAAGCCAATTAATTTTTTCTTCCTTTGTGTTGGATCTTCTTTTGGATGTACTATTGCTTATGGTTTGATCTGTGCACTTGGTCTACCCTGCGTGGGACTTGGTTCATTCTCTGTTGGTTAATCAGGTTAGTAAAAGAGAGAAGAGCGGTAGTTGTACTGTGATATGGGTGGAAGCCGTGTTGTGTGATGGAGAGTAGATTGTTTGTATTTAGGAAGTGCATGGCTTGAAAGGGAATGCACTTCTCTAATATCTTAGATAAGGGAGACAGTATGGCAATGGGGTGTTACTTAGAGAAATCAATGGAATTGCCACCTTTATGAAGGGGAATAATATATAAGATTTTCCATAGTTGCGGGACATAGGCTACCTGGATGGAGCGGTTGATAAGGATAGAGAATGGGTCGGATAAGGAGTCAGTGGCTAGTTTTAAGAAGTTAAGCTGGTATTCTGTCAGCTGGAAGAGTAGTAGGTTTTAGTTTTAGGAGAAGTGTTTTTATTTTGGAGGTTGGAATGGTTGAGAGCATAAATGAAGGAGTGTTGATAGGAGTTGTTTCTGGTGTGGGTGAATAGCTAATTTTGGATAGTTAGGCGAATAGTGATTTAATGGATTCAGTAAAGTGTTGATTAAATTCTGAAGCTATGTCACTATTATTATTAGTGCAGGCGGGAGCTGATTTGGTGGTTTACCAGGTTTTAATAGGGAGTTAATTGCATGCCAGAACTTTTGGGGAGTTATGGAGTGTTTAATCTGGATACATAAGAAGTAGTTCTGTTTATCAAGCACTGTTTGTTTTTTAGCCTGGTTCCTGAGTTGTTGATAGTTTTGTCTGGATATACTAGTGTTCCTTTTTCCAGGTTTTTCATGCCTTATCTCTAGGCTTTAGTAAGGCTCTAGTTGACCTACTTAGCCATGGTGCATAGTTTACTTTGACTCTAATTTTCCTTATGGGGGCTATTAACTTAAGGATATTAGTAAGAGTACTACTGAAGTAGTTGACAGCTTGGTCTAATTCTAGGGTGTGTAGTGGTTCCCAGTTGCATTTCTTTAAAAGTACTGTTAAGGTCCTGTTGGTTTACATTGCGGTCATCCCTAATTTGTTTATTATCAGTCCAGATGAAAAACGTTGCAAGAGAGATAAAACCACTGCTGTGTAAACTGATGAATGAATTAAATATATAAAGCACACCAGCAATCCACGGCAAGGATGAATAAATAAATAAATTTAATGAATAAAATAGTACATGAAAACAAGGATAAGCGCTTTCGCATGTAGCTTCTTCAGATCCAGCAAATAACACAAAAGCACATGTTGTTTAAATAACAGCTCATTATACAATGTATCCAATCACATAAGATGCAATGTATATACATCTCCTAAACATATTATCAAATGTATAACGAATAAAATGTAAACTAACACAAGGCATAATGACACAACTGTGTATAAATTTCAGTAAAATAATTGTCTTTAAAGAAAAAAATCATCAATTGTTAAAAACCAAGAAAGTATACGAGAGTAGACACTAAATACAAACAAACCTAAAACCACCTCTTGAGCATATAGGTGGGTATAAATAACATAACTAATATACCACTACCACAAATTGAGTATACAGGGGAATCTGCATACCTTCAATATATATACCCTATAAAACTGATAATAAGGTGCAGAGAGTGAAAGGTATAAATATAATCTAGAATGTTACTTCTTAAGTGGCCTGGCTCTTAGTGCAGGTTGCACCAAAACATGTTCATTTAGTCCAGGTGGACAATGTGCTCCTAGTCTAAAAATCCATCTCATCTCTGCTTGGTAGGTTGTATTTGTTAAATCACCCATTCTAGCATCCATTCCTACAACTTCCAATACTAGAAATTTAAATATATGTGTGTTACCTGCAATCTGCATATGCTTGGCTATCGCACTGTATGTCATTCCTCTTCGTGCACAGTACATATCATCGCGTATTCACTCCCTCAAGCTTCTATTCATTTTACCAACATAGAAGCTCTGGCATGCTGTGCAGTGTGCTAAATATACCAAGTCCCCTAGTATGCAGTCTGCTTTAGGAAGGTGTGTAATGATTTATTACTAGCAGGGTGTGTAAACATATGCGATTCATCTATAAAATTACAGTATGAACATTTGTCACATTTAGTAGTGTGTTGTTCTGTATTAGTAACTAACACTCCACTGGTAAGTTTTGGAAAACATGACCTCTGGCGTAAAGATTTCTTATTTTTGTATCCAAATCTGGGTCTGTCGCCCACAATAGAGGATATCTCTTTATTAGTACCTAGAATGGTCCAATGTTTAGATATTATCTCCATTATTTTCCTCTCATCATTAGAAAATGTGAGATTAAAGAATGAGGCACTATTTCTCTCAGTATTAACAGCCTTAGGCCTTGTAGTGTGTTTGGAATAATAGGGTTTAGCCGTTGTTAATCTCTCTCCTCTGACCATTTCTTACATACTATTCACTTCATCAGTACGATACCCTCTAGACCTAAAATCAGAGTTTAGTTGTTCTAATCCTCTTTCAAAATCCCTATCATCATTATGTAATCGACTAATCCGCATATTTTGCCCTTTCAATACATTACGGAACACATGGCCAGGATGCATACTATTGCGGTGTAGGCCGGTAACACTCCTTCCTGTGTAATCTAGTATCTATAGTATTATTATCTCTCCTAATCAATAAGACATCTAAAAAGTCAATAGAGACATCCGAGTATTTACATGAAAACTCCAAAAAGTTTGTACTAGTGTTCAACATATCAATAAACTGATGTAACTGCAGTAAATCTCCTCTCCATAACAAAAAGAGGTCATCTACAAACCATCTATAGAAAGGAATTATGACAAATAATACTCTGAAGCATACATAACATTCTCCTCCCATCTAGACATAACCAAATTGGCATAACTGTTGGCACACAAAGTGCCCATCGCTACACCAGATGTTTGTAAATGGTACACTTCATTAAAAGTAAAGACATTATTTTTGAGTACCATATGTATGTAAGTGGGGAAGTCTGTTAGATATACTCCTAGAGTTGAGGTTAATGATAAGTAGGTCTGTTGTGTCTTCAGAAGAGGGGATGATGTTGCATGGCCCTGGATTTGGGTGGATGTCTCCTGAGATTTGGAGGCTTTTCTTGAGTAGTGTGAGTTTGATTAAATGTACTATTTCTATGTGGTATTTAAATGTTATTTTTCTAGTGTAGGATTGTTGAGTGTTCCTTATATATAAGTTGTTAGATAATGTGGATGCAATTGGGAAGTTTATGTTAGTTGCTAAAGGTGTGGAGGTATGTGCTGTATGGTAAGTGGTTTGTACTAGTGGTGTGTTAGTTTGTATGGAGGTAATATAGGTTAGGGTTCTGAGGGTTAAAAGGAGAGATGTTAGTATGATATGCATAATGTGTTGAAGTGTTGTTTGGGTATAAGTAGTGGTGTGAATTAAAGGATGGGAGAGATATGGTTATGTAACAGTGTACTATTTTGTGTGTTAATTGTGTATGTTGAATGTAATTAGTAGGTGTGATTTGGCTGATTGAATATGGATTCCTGATGCTGAGCAGAGCAAGCATTAAATGATATTTAGCAGTAGTTTGATGGGATAGACATAGTAGTGGCAACTATCATTAGGACTTGCAAGCCGTAAAGGCTTCTATTAGCATGACATCCACCCACCCCTATGCAAAACTGCTGTTAGTGTCCCTTGCAGTGCTGTATAGGTG
Source organism: Protopterus annectens (assembly GCF_019279795.1). Lineage (NCBI taxonomy): Eukaryota > Metazoa > Chordata > Ceratodontiformes > Protopteridae > Protopterus > Protopterus annectens. The sequence goes on along the minus strand of NC_056747.1, from coordinate 497,478,426 downwards.
AGTAAAATTTCTCTTCCTGCCAACAATTGTTTATTTTCTTTAAGTATCCCATTCTATTGCTCTGCAAAGCTTACTGAAATCATTTGTGTTGCTAGTTTGGAAATGGTTCAACAAACATGTGCACTAAGGACCTAAATCTACAGCAACAAATAAATATAACTCATGGGAGAGTTAGGGTTCTAACTCAGTGCAAGTTATCTTTACCGGTCAAACAAAGTATTACTTTGGCTACCTTTAAGGCTAGTCTTGATGACTGGATGTGTAGATACAAATTTAAACCAGGGTTATCATGTATGGCCCTGCATGATTGAGAGGTGAGAAAAGGGTTTGCTTATAAATGTATAAAGCCGGGCATCTTACGGTCCCCTTAATCACTTGCATAGTATGTCTCTATTAACAAGGCCAAACATTAAATACCAAAATCACTGCATTCTTATTATTTAGTCTATTCCCAGTATTGTAACTATACTACATTAATGCTGACATCCTGAAAAATCTGCTATGGTTCCGTGAACAGGATTGCTAGCTGTACCATTTAAGTTACTGAGCTTTGTTTTACCAGTTTGAGAATAAGTTTGCTCTAATATTTTCATAGTTTTTTTTTTTTTTTTTTGTTATCCAGGTAAGCCTACTAAACACAAGTGATCTTTTCAGATGCTACCAGGAAGCACCGTCTAGTCAAGTAACGAATTCAGAGTCATACAGCAGACCAATTGAGATGGAAGGAATTCATCCCAACAGCTCATTAACAGCTTGGAGCCTTTATTCTGTGGGCCAACTACCAGACCAAATACATTTTCTTTATACATTTATTTTGATGTCCTTTAATATTTGCAGACGTTATATTTTTGAGAAACCCATAAAAATCAAATGATACAAAGGTTACAATAAGATTATGAGGTAAACCCATGGATAAATGAAATGTATATCCTCCACACTAAAGAAGATTTTCAGAAAAAAAGGTTAAAGAATGTTCTAAGTGGAGAAGGGCACATTCATTTACTGAGAATGACAATACTTACTTGTAGGAAAAAAAGTATGATCCAAGCCAAGAGAAAGCAGCCCCATTAAATCTAACCTTTACCCTTTCCTATATTCCATTTGAAATTCAGTGGATATCATTGATAAAGTTTACATTTATGGAGGAACTCAGTATAAACTCCTTTATGCTTACCTAGTTTACTTTACCTTAGCATTAAACAAATAGGAATTGTTCATTTCGTAAGGCCACACTGATCCCATCCCATACCATTGATGTCAACAATGATTAAGCTGACATAAAGACATTATTTTGACTTGCACCATGTTTACCTATCCTGCTTTTCCTTATAGCATATTTTCTGCTATATATGCTATAAAATGCATGAAAAGAAGAGCCAATCCACTAGAATTAAAAGTAAAGGTACTGCTCCATGCTGTAATTGTGTTTTTTGTAAACACGTTGATCCTTCCGTTACTTTTGAGTATCCACGAACAAAGCATACTTATGAATTTGATTGCTTTGCTACTTGTAGCATAGAAAATCTTGTTTTATTTAGCTGTGTGTACGACATAAACTAGTTTCCATATAAGTAAATCTAATAGTAAATTTAAGAAAAAAAATTCTGAACATTTTTCAGAAATTAGAAGGCATGTACTTATTAATTCCTTGGCTAAGCATATTCATGACAATAGTACAGACCATGCATTTAAATTTAGAGTATTACAAAGGATATTTTTTAACATAAGAGATGGTGATATTCTAAATGCCATTGAACTAGCTGAATACAAGTGGATTTTAAAATGGCAGGCTGACCGTACACCTGGAATAAATGCTTCAGTTTGTTTAAAACCTGTATTAAAACAAAAGCAAATGAAACGAAGTGAATGCTGCTATTGACTGCCTGTATCTGTTGTACCTTTTAAGTTGCTTTTGAATGTACTTTTTATATCTGTTGCTGTGTCTTTAAACTTTAGGTTCTCTGTATAACAAGCTGAAATCTTATTGGGTGATGTAATCATGATGCTGTATTTAAAAACTCTGTATTTGAACTGTGTTTTATATTCATTGGAGATGGAATTATTCCTGTTATTTCTATTTGGATTAAAATAAATGAGTTTTTTTTTTATTTCTGGCATTGAGATCCAGCTTTTATTATTCTTACAATTTGTTGTATTTAAACCATTGATCTCAATTACTCAGTTGCACTCCTTGAAGCTGATGGAAAACTGGAGTACCCGGAGAAAATCCACACAGATGCATGGAGGACACTTAATTCTTGCCAAAGGTATTCACAAATACCTGTTTGACAGTACTGTGGTTTCTTGTGGCATTCTAAATCAGTGTTTCTGTTCATTTCCCCAGATGTGAACAAGATGTCACAGTTGGCCATTTTCCAGTCATTGAACTTGAATCTTATGATTGCACTCATTTATCATTTGTCAGTAGTTATCTGGGTCTTTTAATTAGCATTTGCAGTTACATAATAGCCCTTGATTTCTTGTGGAATGTTTAGGATCACGTGTAGGCATCCTTATGAATGCAGATGCACTTTGTCTATATTTTTAAAAAATTCAGAAAAAAATTCAAAGCCTTGTCTATTTGAATGCCAGTAAAATTACAGCTTTTTATGGAATGTGACAATTTAAACTAGCTTACTAGTCAGCATAAGAACCCCTCCATAGATTTATTGTCCAACTTATTGCCAGATTACTTTATTAAATATTCATTCTGAATCCCATCAATTACACTTTATTAACAAACAAAATACACTGGAATTACCACAAAGGCTGGAAGTGAGATTTAAAAGTTATTGATACATTTCTAGGAGTGTCTGCTTTTTAATATTTAATTCTGTTGTTTAAATAACTACAGGATAGCAGTTCAGATGCAGAGGGTTTCTGCAAGTAAGAGAACATTGCCTGACACCAGGGGACCTAATATACCTCCAACTGACAGAGGATTAGGAGAAGCATGTTTAAGTTATCAATGCCCGTTGCTTCTCAAAAGTTCTATGCTAAGAAATGTCCTCATTCTGCCATTCTTTAGTATGTTATGTTAACAAATTTAGCTGTTTTGCAGTTACTAGCTTATTGACTCATAAACCAAACAGCAGTTAGTCATTTATTAAATCCTGCAGTTTTATCAAGTACACTTGTTATCATCATTCCAGGCAGGACAGGCCTTTGGTCAACTGGTACCCCAGGCAAAAGGTTTCAACACCACCCTGTGCCCCCATCCTGGTCTACCTACACCATTCAAATTACTGCTAGAGTGACGCCCTAGGCGACTGCCTAGTTGGCCTATGCCTAAGGCCGGCTATGATTCCAGGACAGGATTGTTATATATGTTCTGTCAATTAATTCCTTCAGTTAGTTTATATTTTGATGTTATGACTGTATATTGTATTCAGTTGTCACCTTGTAATTTTTACCTGCTGCAATAAAAACACTATTGTAATGTAATGGGTCATATGTATGCATTTTGAAGCTGGACACAAGCTGAAGTAGTGTAAGGGGATCTCCACAAACTGTATCCAGCCCACATAATCCAAAGTTACACTCTGAATAAGAAAATTGGTGAATGGAAGAAGAGGGGCAAAAGAATAGAGCCTCACAGATGTGCAGTAGTCAACTGAAAAACCTAAGTAAAGGAGGGCTGTGTGGGTGGGGAGCTGGACTGTATGATAGAAATGGACTCAGTCTGAACAGAGGGTGAAATGAGGTATGAAATCAATCAAGTAATAAAGGATAGAGTAGGCAAATTTACCTTTGGGTAAGGCAAAACAGCAGCACTCAGATTCATCTGAGTATTTCTACTCTGGGGATCCCAAACATACTCTTTGACACAAACAAAAGTTTTTTTTAATCTGTTTTAATTTAGAATTTACTTTTTACACTGGTGCAACTGTTAGCCACATTGGATGCTATGCCAGTGAGTTCTGTTAGATGTTCATGACTGTGATACAACCATCCATTTGTGTACCCCACTTCTCTATCAATTTAAGTTATCCTGGAGTTAGACCAACATTAACATCAGTTCTGTCATAATCTTGACCAGTCATAATGTGACACACAAACAGCTTGCTTGTTTCCTCATTTACATGATAAAATGGAAAAACAGAGGCTATCTTTTGGAATTATTTAAGTGAATGACAGTCATTTAATAGATAGACATACCTAGCAGTTTAGCATATAGGCCTAGGGCCACCAGTTGTTAACAAGCTTCATCCTGCAGCCCTGGGTTGACACTCAATTTCCATTTGCTGAGTATGTGAATCTGAGGTTTACGACTGCAGTAATATGCAAGTGTATGAAGCTGTTATGTAAAATTTTTAATACAAAAAATAGAAAGTATATGTAATCTGAGGAAATATTTTAACCTGGCAGTGCTCCCAGAGCCACTGTGAACAGAGGCATCTCTGCTTAATGGGTTTATCTGATTAACAAAGAAATTAAGAAAATATTAAGAAGTCGTAATGCAATATTAATATTGCTACAATTAAGGAGTACATTAAGCTTATGCTGAATAAATTATAGAAAGGAAAATTAGATGAACTTCTTTAATCTAAATGCAAAGAACTGTTGTTTTCAAAAAGCGATTAGACATTTTGTGAGTGAATGAATCATTCAGTTTTAAATGTTAGGCTGGCAAAAGGACCTTATCCTGTGTCAAAGTGATGATGATTATCTGTATATATGTTTAAAGGAGATTTGGGC